>NW_008342871.1:31786-33922 GCF_000622305.1 Nannospalax galili
CAGTACCAGTTACCACCCTTCTCTACCAAGGAACAAAAAGGGATTTCACTGACTCTCATCTAAGTGGATTCAAACACCTGGCTAACTATTCAATTTGCATTTCCAGCCCTAAACTGTGTTGATTTCTTTTTCCACCTTCTGTGTACTAGTACATTTCAGGTGTGAGAAGCCTTTTCTCCTACACAGCTGCCAGCAGAGAAAAAATCTTCTTCCCCCTGCTGGTAGAGATCGAACTTACACTGGATGCTGGAGACATTGCTATGGCGACAGCTGCTACAAACTGCACCTGATTCTGCTCTAGCTGTTACAAGCTATGACATCAGTGACTGACAGCCTGGAGTCTCTCCAAAAACAAAAATGAACTCTCTCGCCAGAAGCTGTGCTCCACAACAAAAGAATATTGGACTTAATAACTGCTGGACATGGGAAGGGTATATGATATTGGGAAAAGATACTGTTTCTTTGTAAATGAATCCAATGTTGTCGAAACCAATGTTAACACTCTCAAAAAAACCTTTGCAATCCTATTTGGCTTAGCAATCCCTTGTCTCCTATCCCTTGTTGCCCTCTGATAATACTGTGTATTATACTTGCTCACTGTTTTTTAAGATTTCTTTGCTGACAGTTACTGTTAGTGCTGAAAGTCACTACAGAACAGGTCATGGTCAATTAACAGACTTTGGATTTCTCCCGAGATGAGATTGAGTTGGCCCTTAGGGCTGGCGATGACACTTCTTCATTTTTAAATCAAAGAGGAGGAGATGTCGGGGAACCCTGCTGAGTAAAGCAGAAGTCTCTCCATGTCCGGACAGCCCATGAGCTCAGTTTCATATGCAGAAGACTCCTTTTTCAGCAGGGTACCTTCCTGGCATTTTCCTGACTCATCCTTTTGAAGTGACCGCCACAAATGCCCTACTGTAAACATGGCCTCCGGCTCTGGAAATACCATGCTTTCCTGTGTGATTTTTCAGGCAGTCTGGCAGTCTGGCAGCATGGCAGGAGCCCACTTCCATATGTAAATAGGGTATCTCACAAAGTACCTATCAGCCAAAGCTTTTACCACTACCCCCACGGTATAAAATATCCTAGTCTTCTCTCAATAAGTTGGAGCTGGATCACTAGGGGCTGGAGTGGGGGCACTGAGACCTGGAGCCAAGCAGAGTCATTTAATAAAGAGCTGTAACACGGACTAAGCTGAGTCCTGTGTCTTACTGCCGGCAATCCAGGCTCTCCGGGGGGCGCTATCCTTCCGTCACCGACTCACGGACACCTAGCTTTAGCCGCCTCGCACTTTCCCGCATGATCTAGCGGCCGGTGGATCTCGCATCTTGAGGAAAGCGCGCGGGTGAAATCAGGGCGGGACTCGGCCGGGCAAAGCCTCGGCAGCAGCAGGCTTTCAGCACCTCAGCAGCGGACAGCGACGCGGGAAGCGATCAGATGCCCGCGGGACTCGTTGCCTTCCAGGTGTGCGCAGGGGCCCAGAGATACCTGCGCACCCCATACCTGGCGCCCAGCGCGCCCGATAGTTTCTAACCTCCATTGGTTTAGCAACTCTGATCTCAGCAGACTTACCACCAGAGAATGCCGAGTTCTGTCCTCCCTCTGCCCTCCCTCAGGCAGAGGGCTAAAAACAAAACAAAAGACCACAAAGAAATCTTTGCTCCACCGCCCCCCCTCAGGCTGCTGGTGCCTCAGGTTCCCTGTGGCAGTTATGACATATATCCCAAATGGAAATGGAAATCTGAGTTAGAGGAATGCTGAGGGTTACGGCCAACCCTCATTTTGTCAAAGGTGGCAAGAACAGAAACATAACTCTGTACTGTGCAGAGCTGCAGCAGCCTCGGGTGTTCCCTTCATCAGTTAGAGACCTTGACTCAGGCAAAACCACATCCTTGACTTTGACACGGAAAAGAATTTCAGGATTAGCCAGTATGAGGCAGAGTTGGGGTTTATTAAAGATACTTAAACATAGATTTTTAAGCACAAAGGTTAATATAAAGAAAGGCACTCAGATAATGGGACACAGCCCAGAGCATGGATGTGTCTCAAAGAAGAGTCACACTTTGTTGTCTTTATAATAGTGATATATAGGATTGTGGAGGGGTCTGAAGCTATTATCTTCAAAGGATGGCTAAG
>NW_008342872.1:0-484 GCF_000622305.1 Nannospalax galili
TTTCAAATATAATACTTTTTTAAAATTTGTTGATTGTGTGTGTGTGTGTGTGTATGTGTGTGTGTGTGTGTGTTTGTATCACACAGAACATCCCAAACCATCCTATTCAACTATACACCCACTTCCCAGATGGCATCCTTCCATAGCCTCCCTCCCCCCACCAGAGACCTTATACTCTGATATCCCTGCTACTGTCTGCTGAGTTGTCGGCACCCCCAGCTATTAGCCACTACTTGCCCTTCTGGTGAATCTAGTCAGCTTACCTAGAGGTCTTTGTTTTAGGAAAGTCAGCTGTTCCTCATCTAGCAGCAATCAGTTGTCAATACTCCTTTAGATAAGATTAGGGTCTGCTGTTTATTTTCCCAGTTCTATACTGGATTACTATCTGGGAGTCCCTTGAGCCACCCTGGCCAACAACTTAAAAGAAGATATCTCCTGTCTGGCCTTGTTGCTTGTTATGTAGCCTTTAGCTATGCATATGGAC
>NW_008342873.1:0-207 GCF_000622305.1 Nannospalax galili
AGACCTGTTTCCTACTGTTCTTCTCTTTCAGGTTCTTTCTTTTCCTTTACCGTCCGGTTTCCTTTCCATTATCCTGGTTCCTGTAGTTATGTCTGGTTACATACTCATTTATCAGTGTCTTGTTCTAGGATCCACATATGAGGGAGAACATATGTAGATTTTTTTTTTTTCTGAGTCTGTGTTACTTCACTTGGTATAACAGTTTCT
>NW_008342874.1:0-1423 GCF_000622305.1 Nannospalax galili
TAATTGGAACCTTGTGAACTTGCCGAAACTTTCATTAATGAGCGCCATCTTTTGGTTACACATGAAAATTTGCTACTTGCTATGATTTCCTTGATCACCACCAAGGTGTTTCTTGTTCCAAGTCTTGTTGCTACTGCTAATGATGCTTATTGTGTTTATTTACTTGATCCTCCGATATTTCACATTGCTACTTGGGAGCATGCTTCTGTTAAGGTTACTATTAATGATACTCTTCTCATGGGAGATGAAAGTAATGCCTACTTAACCATCAAAGGGGTAAATGTCACTTTTGAAGGCCACACTGATGGCTCTCCCATGTGTTTTTATACTGATTCTTCCTCTCCCTTGACAGGTTGTTTCTTGCTCTCCTTACGAACAGTAGTTGCTGATTCCCCATCTCCTGCAGGGAAATCTACGAAGTCTAATGTGCGTTTGGGCGCTTACCCAGAGAGGCCCCGTGCTGGGGAAGGTAATAGAGATCTCTGGACATTAAAGTACACATATTTAGACATTCCTCAAAATAAATATAATGTCTCTCAAAATCCTTTACCTGCCTTGATTTCCCCTAGTGAACAAGCAAAACTTATGGATAGCTCTTGGGATCACATTAATGATCACCATGGATGTCCTAATTGGTTTCCCTGTGGATTTCCTTCAAAAACAGTTCATTTTTCTCCTTACATTTACTCTTTATCACGGGCTGATTGGTCAGTACGTAGTCCTGAATATGAGTAAAACAAACCTATCTATCTTCCTGCATAAACAAGTTTATCTATGACAGCTATTCTCTCCCTACTGAGCCACTAAGTGCTTGGTATTCTCCTGGATGGATTACTCCTCAAGTTGTTCCTCTTTCAATCTCTGGTAGACAACCAATTCAGAGGGACCTTTTAAACTCTTGGCTGCAACAGGTATGATCACTCTTCATCGCCCTTTCGGGAATCCAAAGATTACTTCCCAACATTTACAAGCTTGTGTAGGTGCTCCCTTTGATATTTTATGGGAAGGTCCTCATGGTTTTATGTTTATCTTTCATAATTCTGATGGTTCTTTTTATGGATATTCTTCTTACAGTATTTTGTCCAATTGCTTATCTAGATCAAAAACTAAGGAAGGTTTTATTACATTACACCACCCTTCTTATGATATGCTTCCTGTTACTCTCTCTGAACCACTGTATACAGATCCAGGTGTTCATCTTTTTCACAATGCTACTACTGACCTCCAACGATCAAAACATTTTGTTGCTGCTCTAATTCTTGGAATAACTGCCTTAATTGGTGTATTAGCAAGCTTTGCATTGTCTACCACAGCCTTGTACAAGAAATTCATAGAGAACATCATGTTAATCAACTTTCCAAAAATGTTTCTCTAGCATTCATGATTAAGGAACATATTGATCAGGGAATTCAGGAAAGGTTAA
>NW_008342875.1:0-3801 GCF_000622305.1 Nannospalax galili
TGCCAATTTAGACTATTATATCAAATGAAACTATCTATTACAATTGAAGGAAAAACTTTTTCCATGATTAAAATAGATTAAATTAATTTATGATCATTAAGGTAGCTCTACAGAGCATACCAAAGGCAGTATCTCAGACTGGAAAAAAGAATGTGTATACCCAAGAAGTCCTAGGAAAAAATAATTACAGCACAGTTCCCAATAGATATCTAAGAAAACACCACAAAATCAACAAAATGACAGAAATTATTATAAATCTTTCAATAATAACTGACTATAATAACTCTCAATTCCCAAGGAAAAAACACATAGTAACAGATTGAATTAAAAAAGAGGATCCATGGGATACTGCCTCAAAGAATCACACTTTACAAGCTTTACATAAAAGAAACAGCTTTACATAAAAGGATGGAAAATTATACCAGCAAAAGGATGTAGGAAAAAAGTAGACCTATTCTAATATCTAACAAGATAGACTTCAAGTAAAAAGCAGTAGGAAGAGATAAAGGATGTCACATGGTACACATTAAGGGAACATTCCATCAATATAATGCTACGATGCTAAACATGTACACACCAAATACAGCTGTATCAAATGCCATAAACAAATACTACTACATGCAAAGCCAAATATTAAGTCTAGGGCAGTAACAGAGGATCATTTCAATATATCACACTTACCAAGAGACAATCTATCCAAAGGAAAAGTTTACCCAAACATGGGATGGATAGTTTGTATATTAAATGTGCTTAGTATGTCCCTCAAATGTTAAAGTATGCATGTTCTTCTCTCTAGGGCAGGGATCATTTCAATATATCACACTTACCAAGAGACCAACTATCCAAAGGAAAAGTTTACCCAAACACAGGATGGATGGCTTGTAAGTTAAATGTGCTTAATATGTCCCTCAAATGTTAAAGGTTAAAGTATGTTCTCAACAACCTGTACAAGTTTCTCCAAAACACATCACATACAATCATGCAAAGTATGTCTCAACAAATGTAGGAAAATTGAAACAAATTGCTCTGTTTTACCTGACCACAACAGAATAAAACTAGGTATCACAATCCACAGAAACTATAAAAAGGAAAGACAGGCATGGATATTAAGCAACACGCAACACACTGATGAATGGGTCCCTGAAAAATATCAAGATGGAAATTAAAAAATCTCTAGAATTGAATGAAAACGTTCCATACCTAACTCTATGAGATAAAATAATGATAGTCTTAAAAGGAATATCTATTATCTATAGTGCTTGCATGAAAAAATTAGAGAAGTCACAGAAATTACTTAATGACTGATTTTTTAGCATTGATCTCAATTTGACACAGTTTAGAGTCATGTAAAGGAGAATCAATTGAGAGGGTATCCAGATAAGATTTGGTTGTGGCTATGACTGTGAGAGATTGATTTGATGGGCGATTGGTGCAGGAAGCAGGTGTGGATGGCATTATCACCGCACAGGTGGACTTGGTCTATATAAAAAAAAAACTAGTTGAGGAGGAAATGAGTCAGCCAGAGAGCCATCCAAGCAGGCAGAATTCCTACATGGTTCTTGCCCTGCAATCCCTGCCATGAAGTCCAAAAAGATGGACTGGAAGTGGAACTGAAATAAACTCCACCATGTTTTTGGTAGGAATCTTTTATCATAGACAAGAAAACAAACTAGAAAAATGGCAGAGCTTAACATTTTGTAAAAAGAATAAATCAACACAAAAGCAGTAGATATAAATACCTAAGGTCTGGATTGAAACTGATGAGCTAGAATCAGAGAAACAAATGAGAAAGTATCAGTAGAGTGCAAAGGCATTCTAAAGAATGGGATAAAATCTTTGCCATGAATACGTGACAGAATGGCATTCTCTAAAACATGCACAAAACTCAAAATCAAACATCTTGAAAACAAATAAACTAAAAATTGTGTTATGGAAATGGACAGTGTTTCCAGAAGAGGAATTACAAATGACTACAAATACCTCAAGTATTCAGCATCCTTCCACATCAGAGAAAAACAGACTAAAACTATTTCAAGATTCCATTTCCCCCCAGCCAAAATAGCCATCATTCAGAATACAAATGATGGGGCTGGAGAGATGGCTAAGTAGTTAAGAGCACTGGCTGCTCTTGTAAAGGACCTAAGTTCAGTTCCCACCAGCAACATGGTGGCTGACAACTGTCCATAACTGCCAGTGCTAGGCGATCCAATGCCCTCTTCTGGCCTGGCCTCCATGTGCTTTGTGAGACATGGGTATGCGTGCATGCAGGCAAAACACTCACATAGAAAATATATAAATAGAAAAAATTTTAAGTATACAAATGACAACAAATGCTGATGTCAGGAAAGAGAAACCCTTATAAAATATTTCTCAGAATTTAAACTAGTGAGGTCACTTTGGAAGTAGGTCTGAGAGTTTCTTTAAAAAAAACTAGATGTAAAAGAACTATATCACCCACCTATTCTTCTCCTGAGCATATATCCAAAGGACTCCATCATACTCCATCATACTACACATCATACTACATGTACTACACACTACACACTCTACACATCATACTACACATCATACTCCATCATACTATACATATTTGCTGTTACTCTACTCACAATAGCTAATGAACTGAATCAGCCTAGATGTCCATCAAGATATGAATAATGAAAAAAATCTATATACAATGGAATATTTTCCAGCTGTAAAAAATGAAATCATGAGATTTGAAGAAAAATGAATAAAACTAGAAAAAGTATACCAAGTGAGATAATACGGGCCCAGAAAGCCAAATGCCTCCTGCTCCCTCTCATATGCAGATCAAAATTTCAAATCTTTAGTTTACTGTGTTTACCGTGGTTTAGCTTTGGAAGACAGAATAGTAGAAAGCAGCCTTTGGGATCCATCCTAATGGAGAAAGGACACTAGAATATATTAAAATGAAATTTAAAAGGGGGCATGCTAGATGTGAACGAGTTTAAGCAGACAGGATAATGGGAAATAGGAGCTATATGGATGTGTGGAGGAGGATTCAATGACTGTATGGAAATAACATAATGATATCTATCTAGTAACCCAGTTAAAATGTAATTTAAAAATATGTAGAAGGGAGGTATCATGTGTGATGGGACAACAATTCTCTTTTAACATATGGATTACTTAGCAAAAATCCCAGTGCTGTTTCAGATTCTGCTACATGATTTTTTTCACAGAGGGCCCATATATCCTCAAAGCAATATAGGCTCTTGACCCTAAAATTGGTTTTCTACCAGGGCTAGGCAAAAATACTGTTTTTGAGAATGCCACATTAATTTTTAAATATGAAGGAATCAAACTGGAAATTGGCTGGCACTTTATTTACTTTTGGTTAGCTTTCGTACTGCCAGAAAGTACTGTGGAAGATGAAGAGGAAGAAAAGGCATCAGTTGGGGAACTTGATTACTATAATACCAAAGTGTGCGATGCAAGACAAACCCACAGATGCAATGGTAGCATAAGTGTTATTGGAGTAGCCAGTCATTCTCTGGTTAGAGTTAAAGCCTGTCCCTCAAAGTTGAATCAATGCCTGATATTGCATACTCTGTCACAAAAGCAGTTATAGGCCCTAGAGGGAAACGGTCTACCATTGCTCATCTAAATTGACACTGTGTTAAGTTGCTTTATGATATCCGTCTTTATGCACACAGGCAAATGAGACCCTCAGGCTTAACCAGGGAAGATTCTCTTTTCAGTGAGTTGTGTTGGATGTAGGGACTCATCGCTGATCAAGGTGCTGAGAGTGATGGTTGAATATTCATGCTATCAATAAGC
>NW_008342876.1:0-1200 GCF_000622305.1 Nannospalax galili
AAATACCCTGACAAAAGCAACCTAAGGGGAAAAGGGTTTACTTCAGTTCACTGTTCAAGGTTACAGTCCTTGAATGACAGAGCCATCGCTCCAGCCCTTGATGGCTAGTTTTAATTATCACCCACTGCATTTGGGTCCTGAAACAGTATAGAATTGTGCCACGTGTGGTGGCACATGCCTTTAGTCCCAGCACTCAGGAGGCAGAGGCAGGCAGATCTCTGTAAGTTCGAGACCAGCCTGGTCTACATAGTGAGTTCCAGACCAACTGGAACTACACGGAGACCCTGTTTCAAAAAGACTAGGAAGGAAAAAAAAAGGGTGAGCACAGCACCATTCCCTGGATTTGGGTCCTGTACTATATAAAAGTGGAGGGAGCGAGCATGCATGAATTCATTCCTCTCAGTTCTTGACTGTGGATGCAACTGGACTAGCTGCTTCAAGCCTTTGCTGTGACCTTCACATGATGGACCCCAGAACTGTGTGGTCTAAGCCCTTTCTTCCTTAAGCTGCTTTTGTCAAACTATTTTACCACAGCAACAGGAAAAGAAACTAAGACAGAACCTTTGTCAGACCCAGCTCAGCCATGATTCCCTTGGGCCAGAACTGTCCCTGCAGATGAATGACATCTTTATTATATATACATTTTTTTTTAATTTTATGTGTATGCATGTATTGCCTGCATGTAGGTAAGTGTACCCGTGTTGTGCAATGTCCACGAAGGACAGAAGAAGAAGACATCAAATCCCCTGGAACTGGAGTTACTGATGGTTATTAGCTGCCGTGTGGGTACTGGAAACCAAACCTGGGTTCTCTGCAAGAACAACCAGTGAGCCGTTTCTCTAGCCCCCTAGAATAACATTCTAGTGAAACATAGTAGAACGCACTATGTAGACCAAGCTGGCTTTGAACTCACAGAGGTCCACCTGCCTTTGCTTCCTGAGTGCTGGGATTAAAGGTATGCACTACCATGCCCTGCAGAATAACATTCTTAATAAATAATGCCACACTATTCCAAAAAAGATTCAACTACTTAGAATAAAATATTTTCACCTTCCATTTTTTAACAGATTACTTTTATTATAGCTATTTTTGTTGAAATATTTTAAACTAAGTGAGAAATGTTGTGATGTTCCATTTCTACCAATCCCTGTCATTGTTTTTGAAAAGTAATATTTTTTTACAGTGCTACAAATCAGACTC
>NW_008342876.1:2122-5297 GCF_000622305.1 Nannospalax galili
TGTGTGGTAGGAGCATGTGTGGCGGTCAGAAGACAACTTTCAGGAGTTGGTTCTCTCCTTCTACCATGTGGGTTCCAGGGATAGAACCTCAAGCACCTTTACCAGCTGAGTCATCTCCCTGGCCTTAATTTTTTCTCTTTTTTGAAACCAGCTGGCCTGGAACTTGCTATGCAGACCAGGTTGGCCTCCATTTCACAGAGATCCATTTGCTTCTCTGTCTCCCACATGCTGGGATTAAAGGAGTGCACCACCTTGCCCAGCTGACTATTTTAAACTTTATCTTTTCAAAAATTTACCCAGGGATACAGCTTGCTTACCACTTGTACCTCACAGAGTACTAGATTAAATTCAGGCCTAGGACCCAGCAAAGGAAAAGGGGAAGGAAGCAACAGCTGTTCCTTGCTGGCCTTTACAAGTCTCCAGCAGTCACTGGCAATAAGGCTATAGACAGCCATGTGTACATAATTCACGATGCCCTGCACCTACCAGTGACAGGAGGTAGCATTTGTAGACCCAGACTTATCTCTGGAGGCATCAGAAAGGATAAAGGAAGGTGGATAGCAGTGACTGATGTTCTGATGTAAACCAAGAAAAGTCCCATGTGTAGCCTATGGGGGACATTCTTCATTCACACCCTCACACCCTAGAAGCAGACTCGAACGCTGTTGGGTGACCCTAATGCTGGGGTTGTAGTCTTCCATGTCTGGATAGCTCTAAGGGGCTCAGAGCTATATGGAAGGATTCCCTTTCTCAGCGGGGACCTCCTGCTCTCTGCCTGACTTACCTGGAAAGTGCCGCCAAGCACAGATGCCTGACCTTATTTGGAAAATGACCTTTGGCATAGTTACCTGGAGTAAAAACTACTCCCAGGTTTTTTCTATATGATAATTAGACATTTCCCCATAGTCGGACAATAGGAGCCTACAGCCACATGTAAATAAAGCATACTATGAGCACCTATCAGCTGAGGCTTTGGCTGCTGCCTCCACACTATATTTTCCCTAACCCCCACTGAATAAACGGAGCTGTTTCACTGAGTCTGGAGCTGTATCACTGAATCTGCCCACAGCTGGCATCGGAACATGAGGCTCCTGGAAAGCACAGAGTTTGTGAGTATCCCCTCTCTCCAAGAGGGTAGCGGCAGCTTTGCCTTAAGCCATCCCACCCTTGAGGATCGGCGGTCTCTCCTCTTTTTCCTCCTTTTATTTTCAGTCTGAGTCTTCACGTGGGACCATTAGAGACGAAGGAGCAATTGAGGCTTTCTGATCAGGCCTACCCCCTGATGTTAGCCAAAGGCTCTTAGCCTTCTTAACGGACCCCAACTGCCCACACAGGTGTAGACAAGACCCCCTATCTATACATCATCCTAATGCAAAAACCCGGTAACACAATGACAAGTTAATTGCTCTTAGAGCAGTCACCAGATCTCTTAAATTTGCGGGCACGCTTGAGCTGTGGACTCCGTGGAATACCCTGAGGTTTGATCCCGGGCATGTTCCCCTAGGAATCAGCATTTCACACACACACACACACACACACACACACACACGTTTCCTTTTCTATCTTGAACAACACCCCTAGAAAAACAAAATCCCCAAAGTTCTAAGGGAATATCATACAAGCTTTGAATTTCAACTTCTAAAATAACAAACTTCTTTAATCTGTTTTGTTATCTCGCCCCCCAGGGCATTCAAGCTCAAGCTAAACCAGTTAGGTGAGAATTTAAATTAACTAGCCTTGGGACAAAAAGGCACTCCAGCTCCAAGTGCCCCATAACGTAAACAAAAACAAAGGATTTAAAGCGGTGGGTGGCTGTGGAGCACTTAAAGAATTTAAGACGGCTTGCGCAATACAAACGGAAAAAATATTTTAAAAGCCATTTTTTTTCCTGTAAACTTTTTCTTGGGGAAGGGGCTCATCATAGCCCACGTGGAGGGCTTTCTCCTATAGTCCTCCTCCCCCCTACAGGCTTCCTGGTGAGAACTGAAACTGACCTGCCCTGTGGGGGAAAAAAAGAGAGGGTGGGAATTTCTCCCTCTTTGCTTTACTTTCGGTTAACGCCTTCGCTAAGTGTTGTTACGTGTGGTGGGTGTGGGTTTCGGGCTGCTGGGTGGGTCTCTCTGGCTCTCAGCGGCTGGGAGTGCTGGCTGCTCTGCAGATCGGCTGGCCCATGGCAGGCGCTGGCGAGTGCAGGCTCCGCTGGGGGCTGCAAGCTGCCGGGCAGGTTCTGCGCCAAGCTGCAGGGGGCTCTGCGCCAGCTGCAGGACGCTCCCTCTGTGCACACGGTCCGTTGGCCACTGGTCCGCTGGGGCCAGGGGAGCAAAGCGGGGAGCACAGGAACCTCCAACACGGAAGCTTCATGAGTGGGTGTTAACGGGGGACAGCTCCTCTGGGGAGACTGAATCACAGGCTGGTCCCAGGCGCAGTGAGACACAAATCAGCTCAGTTGGATGATCTCAGTGATACAGCTCCGATTTATTAGGGGGAAACTAGAGAATTTATAGTGTGGTGGCAGTAGCAAAAAGCCTCAGCTGATAAGTGCTCAAAGAATGCCCCATTTACATGTGGCGGTGGGCTTCTATCAGGCTGTCAGACAATGCCTGATTATCATATAGGAAAAACCTGGTAGTTTCTATGCCAGAGGTCATGTTTCTGGTAGGGCATCTGTGGCGGCCACTTCAAAGTGAGTCAGGAGAAGAGCAGGAGGCGCCCTGCTGGAAAGAGGAGTCTCTGCATCAAACGCCGAGCCCCTTAGGTTATCCAGACTTGGAGAGACTGAGACCCAAATAGCAGGGGTCCCCAACATCTCCCCGTTTGATTTAAAATGGAGAAGTGCCATCACAGGCCCTAAGGGCCAACTCATCTGTCTCGGGAGAATCCAAAGTCTGATAATTGACCATGACCTGTTTTTGTAGTGATTTTAGCAATGGCAGTAATTGTCAGCAAAGAAATTATAAGACAGTGAGCAAGCATTAACACACAGTATGACCAGGGGGCCAACAAGGGGTAGGAGCCATGAAAACAAGGGATTACTAAACCAACCTAATTGTTTGGTGGGTTAAAATCTCGAAAATAGATCATTACAAAGTTTTTTGAGCGTGTTAACATCGGTTTCAACAACATTTGATTCATTTACAAAGAAACAGCATTGCTTTCCCAATACCACACACGTCCC
>NW_008342876.1:7856-10008 GCF_000622305.1 Nannospalax galili
AAAAAAAAAAGACCCTAAAGATTTCCCAGCAGCAGATTCGACAGCCCTAAAAAATAAAGAAAAAAATCCTGAAGATTGCCCAGTAGCAGATTCAACAGCCCCCAAAATAAAATTCGACCAAGTCAGACAAAACTCACCCAACAACAAAAATAACTCTTACCCCCCCTTTCTGATTTAACAAGCCCAGATCTTAATGCCCATACTTCAAAAACTCCCAAAGATCCCCAGATAAATCCCCCTCCCCCTTCACCTCGGCTGCCACTGCCTGTGGCGCCATCCCAGCCACACCCCACAGCCATAAAACAGCTGTGTAATCTCAGGGATAATGGGAGTTGCCAGCCCCAAGATCTCCAGACATAATGGCCTCAGGACCCAAAATCCCCACCGGTAGAGACTTTTCCTGTTAACTTACAAATAACAAGGCAACGCCCACTGGCTTTATACCTGCTCCCAGCAACAGAATTAAAAAAATTATGCCAAGCTGTTCGCGAGGATGGGATCTATGCTCCATGGACAAAATCTATACTACAAACCTTTAATACTAACCTCCTAACCCCCCAGGACTGGAGAGATGTCTGTAGATCCACCCTCCCTAGTCCATTATTTGTACAATGGGAGGCTTTATTTAGAGATAAATGCCTAATGCAGGTTAAAAGAAATGACATACATAATCAACAGCTGAGACCACAACAAAGGCAAGATCCACCACCTGGATTCATAGATTGGAATTATGACCAGCTTTTCAGACAGGGCAATTTTTCCACAAGAATCCAGCAGGCTGTGATTCCTGTTGGCTGTTTTGAACAGGTCCGCTTATGTGCACTACAGGCCTGGGACCGCCTAACCCCCTTGTCCACAGGGCCTGGAGAGACCTCCTCATTAGCCTTCCTAAAGCAGAAACCAACTGAAACCCTCCCAGACTTTATACTAAGAGTACAGGCCAGTTTAGATAGAAAAATAACAGACCCTACAGCCAAAGCAATGCTCTTAAACAAACTTGTCTGGGAAGGGATGACCCCTGAGCACAGACAAGCATGCCAAGGACTAAAAAATGAACATTACAACAAATGGATTGTGGCCACCCATGACATTGGGACTGCTATATACCAGGCCTCTTTCCTTGCCCAGGCCTTTGCAGTTGCAACCCGACCCAACTCAAAATGTTTTAATTGTGGAGAAACCGGACACTGGAAAGAAAATTGCCCAAAAAATGGTCCGGCTGCCACTCGACCCCCTAAAACCCTCTGTCCTCACTGTAAAAGGGGCTTTCACTGGAAAAGAGATTGTAAATCTAAATATGACAGAGATGGCAAACTTTTGCCACCTTTAAACTCCTTCCGGGGCAACCCTCAGCCCCGCTAACAAGAGGGAAGCCACAAACATTATGGGTAACCAGTATTACAGAAAATACCCATTAACCAGTAATACAGAAAATACCCACCCAAAATTAACCATAAAAATAGAGAATAAATCTTTCAAATGCCTCCTTGACACTGGGGCTTATAAAACCATCTGGAGCTAATACCAGGACCTCAACTGATGGGAGTAGGAGGCCCCTCCAGAGCATTCATCACCAAAAACTTCTATAAATGGGAGGATCCTGATGGAGAGGTCGGCACAATAAGACCCCTGATTGCAGATATAGCCACAAATCTCATAGGATGAGATACCCTGGAAGACTTCAATGTAGTTCTTGTCAGTGGATCTGAAGGAGAATGCCTTCAAATAGATGATCATATGAGGTTCCTAAAACAAAAGAACCTGAAATCCTAATGGTCACTGTTGATTACCAGACTCCCTGCTGTGACTGGATCACCAAAGAACCAGTCTGGGTGGAACAGTGGCCATTACCCAGGGAGAAATTACTCATTTCACAACAACTTGTAGAAGAACAGTTACAGCTGGGTCACATTAGGCCCTCCAGGAGCCCATGGAACACCCCAGTCTTTGTAATAAAGAAAAAGACAGGGGCATGGCAACTGCTACAAGACCTCAGAGCCATAAACAAAACCATGAAAATATGGGGACCACCCCAAAAAGGCCTGCCCATGGTCCCTGTCATCCCCCTTAATACTCCCCTGTTAGTCCCAGATATAAAAGACTTCTTCTCCATCCATTTACACAATAATGATTGCCAACATTTTGCCTTCTC
>NW_008342877.1:0-228 GCF_000622305.1 Nannospalax galili
TCCAATGTGATGTCACAATGCCCAAAAGTGCAAACACTATCGACCTATATGTCATTATAATTCTCCAATATGCCATCAAAATGTTGCAATATGACTCCTCAATGTTCCTTTGTGCCAACACAGTGTTCCATTGTGACATCACAATATTACAATATGACTTCTCAATATTCCATTGTCACATCACAAGCCTCCAATATAACATCACAATGCTCCAATGTGCCATCACTA
>NW_008342878.1:0-1003 GCF_000622305.1 Nannospalax galili
TTGATATTTGACAAAGGGGCCAAGAACATTCACTGGAGGGAAGACAGCATGGTCAGCAAATGTTGCTGGAAAAACTGGATCTCTTCCTGTAGGAGAATGAAGCTAAACCCCTATCTTTCACCTTGCACAAAACTCAATTCCAATTGGATCAAAGACCTCAATGTGAAGCCTGAAACTGAAAATGTAGAAGAAAACATTGGCAAAATCCTAAAAGTTATAGGTGTACGAAAGGATTTTCTAAACTGGACATCAATTGCTCAGGAAACACGGTCAAGAATCAACAAATAGGACCTCATTAAACTAAAAACTTCTGTACATCAAAGGAGGCAACCAGGGAAGTTAAGAGAAAGCCCACAGAATCGGAGAAAAATCTTCACCAGCGACACATCTGACATAGGTTTAATATCCAGAATATATATCAAACTCAAAAAAAAAAACAGGGAGTTAAGACAAGAAGTAACCCAATTAAAAGATGGGTTAAGGAGCTGAACAGAGAGTTATCAAAAGAAGAAGTAAAGATGGCTATGAAGCATCTTAAAAGATGTTCAACATCACTAATAATTACAGAAATGCAAATTAAAACTACTTTAAGATTTCATCTTACCCCAGTCAGACTGGCTCAGATCAAGAGAACAAATGATCCCAAATGTTAGAGAGGATGAGGAGCAAGGGGAACACACATCCACTGCTGGTGGGGCTGCAAAAATGGTTCAACCCCTATGGAAAGCAGTGTGGAGAACTCTTAAAAAACTACAAATGAACCTACCATTTGACCCAGTTATACCACTCCTTGGCATATACCCAAAGAACTCGTCCTATTGCAGAGACACTTGTACATCCATGTTTGTTGCTGCTCTTTTCACAATAGCTAAGAGATGGAAGCAGCCTAAGTGTCCCTTAATTGATGAGTGGATAATGAAGATGTAGTTCATTTATACAATAGAGTTTTACTCAGCAGTTAGGAAAGATGAAATCATGAAATTTGCAGGTAAATGGATGGAAC
>NW_008342878.1:1158-1390 GCF_000622305.1 Nannospalax galili
CCTGAAAGAGAACAGTAGGAAACAGGCCTTAATAAGAGAGAAATGGATAAAAATTGTGTTAGTTTAAGGGAGGGGGAAGGGAAGGGTATACAAGGAACCTAGGGGATAAAGGGAAAGAAGGAGCTCAAGAGAGGTAGGACCATAGGAGAAGGGTATTCATTAAGGGAGAAAAGGGGAAAATGGGTCACCTTAATTGGGGAAACCATGATGGAGGGGTTAGACAATGCGAGAG
>NW_008342878.1:1949-2054 GCF_000622305.1 Nannospalax galili
AAACAGATCCTCAAACGACCTTAAGAGTAAAAATAAATTGGTTTATCTAAGCCCATTATATGGCCTTAAACACCCAAAAGGAAAGTATAACCAAAGATTCAAGGG
>NW_008342878.1:2113-2709 GCF_000622305.1 Nannospalax galili
AGATAGGAGATACCTTCTTTTGAGTTGTTGGCCAGGGTGGCCCAAGGGACTCCCAGATAGTAACCCATCATAGAACTGGGAAAATAAACAGCAGGTTCCAATCTTATCTAAAGGAATATTGACAACTGATTGCTGCTAGATGAGGAACAGCTGACCCTCCTAAAACAAAGACCTCTAGATAGGCTGACTAGATTCACCAGATGGACAAGTATTGGGGAACGGCTGGGGGTACCAACAACACAGCAGACAGTAGCAGGGATAACAGAGTATAAGAGCTCTAGTTGAGGGATGGAGGCTGTGGGAGGGTGCCATTTGGGAAGTGGGTGTATAGTTGAATAAGGTGGTATGGGATGGTCTGTGTGATATACACACAGAGAAAAATCAAAGTTTTAAAAATCTATTATATTTGAGGAGGAAGCATAAAAGTTTACATTGTGTCAATTAGTAGATGTGATGAACATTACCATTGAAATCTACCTTATGACTTTATAGACATACACAGGTGCCAAGGATCCAAGTGCAAATGATTATGACTAGTAATAATTAGATACATACAGATTAGAGACTTATGCTGCAACATCTCAGTGTTAGTAGCA
>NW_008342878.1:2869-3143 GCF_000622305.1 Nannospalax galili
CATTTTATAGCCACTTTTAAGGAGCTTTGTCTTTGCTCTGGAAACTGTTATTGGGCATGTCAAGGCTGTAATGATATGCTTCTTCTAAAAAAATAATATTTTTAAAAGTAGGAAACAGCATATCTTGAAATGGAGATCGTCTTTAAAGGGTAAAAACTCATCCAATTTTATATCTTACAAGGTTTATACTGAGTTCAATATTGTATAACTGTATTAATTCAACTGTGAACCTAAAAATTTACAGCCACTTTTGAAAGAGATGTATCCTTGCTCT
>NW_008342878.1:4820-5344 GCF_000622305.1 Nannospalax galili
ATGAACATTTGAAAATTGCCCTGTTCTGACTTTTTTCTAGTTCCCTGTCTAGAACTGGTAATGCTAATTACTCTTGCCTTTACTTCTCCTTCACATCTTCCATTCATGGCTCAAGGACTTTCTTCTCCCCTTAGAGACAAGAGTTATGCAATTTGGGAGTCTTTTAGATAGACCCACTGAAGGGGTACTCCAATTGCCTCACCCTGTGTCCCTGTTCAGCATGGAAGAAGCCAGAGCAGTTGGCATCTCTATTCCCTATTGGCAATATCAGTAACCCCTTCAGAGAATGGCGTGATAAGAATAGGAATTGGCTAGGCAGTTAGGGTAAAAAGACCTCAAAGAAATGTAGCCAGTTTCTTGGCTAAAAGTCAGAATGTCCTTGGGCCTGTTATCAACATACTGTGTTCCAAGGCCAAAAATGTCAAAAGTATTTGGGATCTAATTCTTAAAAGATTTTAGGGTTACTTCTTCATAGGGGGGAATGTTGGAAGGGAGGGAGTGGGCATGGATTTGATCAAAACACC
>NW_008342879.1:0-293 GCF_000622305.1 Nannospalax galili
AAAAACTTACAAGTTAAATGACATCATAAATCAAAATGGACCTAACAGACACTTACAGAACATTCTAGGTAAACACCAAAGAATACATTTTTTTCTCAACATTTCATGCAATTTTCTCCAAAATTAACCACATATAAGGACACAAAGCAAGTTTCAACCAATTTTAAAAGTTTGAAACAGCATCCTGTGTCCTATCTGACTACAAAGGAATAAAGGTGGACACAGCAAAAAGAGAAATAGGGAAAAGTATGCAAACTGTTGAACTAAAAAACACTACTGAATGAAAACTGGAT
>NW_008342880.1:0-275 GCF_000622305.1 Nannospalax galili
GTAAGGGAATACTTTAAAATTCTATACTCCATTAAATTCAAAAATCTAAAACAAATCGATGAATTTCTAAAGTCATGGACACCACCAAACTTAAACCTAGAAGAAATCAACAGTTTAAACTGATCCGTAACAAATAAGGAAATTGAAACAGTATTACAAAACTTCCGAACTAACAAAGACCCAGGCCGAGATGGATTCACAGCAGAATTCTACCAGACATTCACAGAATATCTGCAAACAATGCTGCTTAAAGTATTAGAAAAGATAGAAAAAAA
>NW_008342881.1:0-768 GCF_000622305.1 Nannospalax galili
AGGGGACATTGAGCACCATGTTTCCATATTGAGTATGGTCACGAAACAATGAATCATTATAATGACAGAATGGTGCATTGTGATAGCACTAGGGAACTATGGCAAGTCATATTGTAACACTGAGATGGCACATTTGTGCAATATAATGACTATATTATAATGGCTATATATAATGTAACATGGAGTTAAACTGTTGGCACATTGGAGCATTGTGATGTCACATTGGAGTATTGTGATGTCACATTGAAGCACTGTGATATCACATTGTGGGATTGTTATGGGATATTGAGCATGGTGTTTGCATACTGAGGATGGTGATGAAACAAAGGATGGCACATTGTGATGGCACATTGGAGCAATGTAATGGCTCATGTGGCCATAATGTTGGCACACTGAGCATTGTAATGTCACTTTGGAGCATTGTGATGTGACATTGGAGCATTGTGATGTGACATTTGAGAATTGTAATGTGACATTTGAGCATTGTAATGACACAATGGAGCATTGTGTTGTTCCAATGGAACATTGTGAAATCATATTGTAACAATGTGATGGCACATTGGAGCGTTGAGATGTCACATTCAAGCACTGATATGTCACAATGGAGCATTGTGAAGTCATATAGAAAAATGATGGCATGTTGGAGCATGATACTGGCACATGGGGTAATAGTGTTGGTATAAAGGAGCAATGTGGTGTCACATTGGAACACTGAGGTTTCACAATGGAACATTGTGAAGTCATATTGTAACATTGTGATGGCACCAT
>NW_008342882.1:0-1271 GCF_000622305.1 Nannospalax galili
ATAAGATGTACTTGAAAAAGTCTAGGAAGTTCTGGCAACCACAGCCAGAGCGGTTTCAGTAAAGTAATTAAGATCTGAGTTAGAGCAAAGTAAACTGAGAAGCTGCTTCTTGGAGTTTTTGCAACCTCCCAATGCTAGAATACTGCAGGTGTGTGTCACCACACCCAGCTTTATTCAGGTTTTTTGTTGTTGCTGGTGTTTTGTTTTGTTTTGTTTTGTTTGTCTTTTTTGAGACAGGGTCTCCCTGCAGCTCCAGCTGGCCTGGAACTCACTATGTAGACCAGGCTGGCCTTGAACTCACAGATAGCCACCTGCCTCTGCCTCCCAAGTGCTGGAACTACAGGCATGCATCACCACACCTGGCTAGTTGCTGTTTTTTTAAGAGTGATAAAGTGTGCTGGGCATAGTGGCACATTTGCCTTTAGTCCTGTCATTTGGGAGGCAGAGAGAGGCGGATCTCTGTGAGTTGGAGGCCAGCCTGGTCTCCAGAGCAAATCCAGGCCAGCTGTGGCTACAGATACCCTGTCTCAAAAAGACCAAAAAAAAAAAAATAGTGAAAAAGTAGCATGATGGCCCACATCTTTAATCCCAGCACTTGGAGGCAGAGACAGGCAGATGAACTCAGGTCAGTCAGGGTGACATACTGAAAACCTGTCTAATAATAATAATAATAATAATAATAAGTCAAGAATATATGTATAGACAACAGCAGTTAATTTTTTCAATGAATATTCATATAGTACTTATATTACACAGATGCTATTCTAAAAATTGTACACACATTACTTCATTTAATCTACACAATAGCCCTACAAGGTAAGCATACTACAGGCTGTGTATCTCCTGTCTGAACTGCTTTGGACCAGAAGTGTTTCAGAGTTCAGAGTTTTCTAATTTTGGAATGTGTACATAGATTTATCTGTGTTACTCTCAGTTTACAAAAGGCATTTAAAGGTTAAGCAATCTGCTCAAGGTTTTCCAATTATTAAAGTGTCAGAATCAGGCAGACAATACAGTCTGGCTCCAGAGTGCATACTTTTTACAACTATGTTATACTATGGAGTTACCACAACATTTGAGTGAGTGAGAGAGCTCCACGTACTGCAGGAACTCAAAAGTGAACTTACTTAACCTTTATATATTATCTTCCTCTCCAAGGGAAAAAAAGAGACGAATTCTTCGTGTAAAATGAGTAATACTTTTTGGAGTGTGATACTGATCTTACAAAAGACTAGTGGACCTAACAGTACACAAGGCAAGATATTTGAATT
>NW_008342883.1:0-430 GCF_000622305.1 Nannospalax galili
AATGGCGCAGGGCTCAAACTAGGAGTATAGAACGGCGAGGGGGGGGGGTGTCCCGGCGCGGAGAGCTGCGCTATCGGCTTACCCCAAGAGGTCTGAGGATAGTAGTCTCAGGTAGTTTTTAAGAACTAAAGTGTTACAAACACAAGAAGACTTATTTGGTTATTAAGATGATTTAAAATAGCAAGTCATGGTGATGCCTGTGACCCCAGCTACATAGGCCCTGCCAAAATCAGCAACAGCAACCAAAAGATGCAAGGTGTTAGGAAGATTCAGCCTGTATCAGAAATTAGGAGCATATTTGAAGAGAATAATATTCGTTTGTAAGAACTTTTCTTACTTTTTATCTTACTTATGTTTGTCACAATAAGTCTGAGTCAAAATGTATTTGTGTTTCTGCCACTTGGGATGCTTTGCCCTTCCTAAATCTCAG
>NW_008342883.1:440-9890 GCF_000622305.1 Nannospalax galili
GGGTTTTTTTCATCAATATTGAAAAGTTATCAACCATTTTTTCTTATTATTTGGCTCTGACCTATTTTCTCCATCCTCTTCTTCTGAAATCCTTCTTAGATGGAAGTCTAGATTTTCTTCATGTCTTAAGATTTAATCTGTAGTTCATAATTTCCATGTCCTGTTTTCGCTGGGTTATGTAGTAGTTTATTTCTTCAGGTCTCTTGTCTAGTTCGTTCTTTCCCTTGTTACACATGTCTCATTTGTTTAGTGATCATATTTTTCAGTTCTGAAAATTCTGGTTTCTATCACTAACTTGATCTTTCATGTTTCATATAGAATTTTTTGTTTTGTTTGCTTGCTACAGTACTGGGGGTTGAACCTAGGACCTCATATACCCTAAGCATGCACTCTACCCCTGAGCTTCATCCCCCGTCCTCTTTTTACCTTATATTTTGAGACAGGGTCTCACTAAGTTACTCATACTGGCCTTGAACTCATTCTACAGCTCAGGCAGACCTTGAATTTGCAATCCTCCTCACTCAACCTCTCAAGTAGCTGGGATACAGGCCTGCACCACCCAGCATTACTTGTTTTTCTTACTTTAGAGTTCTATATTTTGTCTTTCATCATTTTAAGCACACATTTATAACTTCTTTTAGGTGAGTCTGTTATCTGAAATTGAGAGAAACTGGTTATGGTCTGCTGTTTATTCTCTCCTTCCTGGTAAACTGTTGTGTTACATGTTTTGCAACTTGGGACTCTAAGCTCACCCTCACTGCTGCTTTATCTATAAAAGTCCTGTATGACCTAGGCTGATGGTGTTTCCTGCAAGAAAACACTTGGTTTGCTTCTTCAGGCCCTGGCTGTAATCCCTAGCAGAGCACTGTCGCTCTTGACTAACAAATTTATGAACCAAACAGATAATATAAATGTTAAAGCCCAAACAGGATAAGGACAAGATCCTGGTCCCAAAGTCTCTGTAGAGACATTATTTCTTGCTTTTTCCCGAAACTAGTGGCTATTTTTTTCTGGTCCCTTTCTAAAGAAGTATTAATTTCAGCACCCCACTTTGCTTAAAACTCACCTTCTATCTGAACAAGGCATTAAAACTGAAGCTTCAAGATTACTAAGGCCCATCAAGGAAATGCACATCAAAACTACATAAGAGTTAGGTGTGGTGGATTAGACCTGTGATTCCCAGCACTTGGGCCCAGGTGTTCAGGGTCATCCTTAGCTACATATCGAGTTCAAGGCTAGCCTGGGCTATAAGACACCCTTGCCTCAAAATTAAAAGCAAATCAAAACAAAAATATAGCATCGATTAAGACTCCATCTCACCCCAGTCAGAATGGCTGTCACTAAGAAGTCAAACAAAACCAGGTGTGGTGGTATGCACCTTTAATCTCAGCACTAGGGAGGCAGAGAGGCAGGTGGATCTCTGTGAGGTCAAGGCCAGCCTGGTCTACATAGTGAGTTCAAGGCCAGCTAGGATTACATAATGAAACCATGTCTCAAAAAAACAAAAACAAACAAACAACAACAAAAAAAACCCCAAAACATCAACAAAAAAGCAGTCAGACAACAGAGGCTTGAGAGCTCAGTCTATGAAGTACTTGCCTTGCAAGCAGGAGGAACTAAGCTTGATCCCCAGAACCCATGTTTCAAAAAGCCAAGCATGAGATTGTAATCCCAGCACTGGAGAAGCAGAAACAGGCAAATCTTTAGGGATCACTGATTAATGGCCAGCCTAGCCTACTTGGAAAGTTCTAAGCCAGTAACAGACCCTGTCTCAAAAAAAAAAAAAAAGGTTAGACAACACCTGAGGAATGACATACTAGGTTGTCCCTCTGGCCTCCACAGGTACAAGCATACATATGCATGTGTATATGCACACACATGGGCACACACACACACACAGAGAAACCAAACAAAAGTTGGCAAGGATGCTGTAAACAAAGGACATCTGTACTGCTAATGGGAATGTAAATTGTTGCAGGCACTATGGCAATCAATATAGAGGTTCCTCAAAAAACTACAAACTACCATATAATCCAGCTCTACCATTCATAGTTATACTCCAGAGTGTGCCACCATGCCTCGCTGTTCCTTGTTTTTGTACTTTTGAAACATCTAATTTTTAGATACAGTTACAGTGACTGTGAGAACTCTAGCTTCCTCACATCCAGTGATCACAGTCAGGATCCTCAGGCAGCTTGTAACCTTTATCTCAGAGAATCCTGGGAGTTGCCGGATTAATGAACCATAAGAGCATCTAGAACTATCAGTAGTCCTTTAAGAAATGGAAGCACACTGGCTGCTCTTTCAGAGGACCAGGGTTCAAATCCCAGGACCCACATGGTAGCTAACAACCATCCATAACTCCAGTTCCAGGGGATCCAATGCCTCTGACCTCCATGGGCATTGCACAGTATGGGTCCACTTACATACATGCAGGCAATACACTCATACACATGAAATAAAAATAAAAATAAATGGAAATTTCCTGGGACTGGAAGATGGCTCAGTGGTTAAGAGTACTTGCTGTTCTTGTGGAGGACCTCAGTTCAGTTCCCAGTTCCCGTATCAGGTGGCTCACAACCACCTGTAACTACAGTTCAAAGGAACCCAACACCCTCTTGCCTCCATGGGCACCTACATGTATATGGTGCACATAAACGTGTAGGCATATATAATAAATAAATCTTTAAAATAAATGTAAAATTCCTCTATAGGACATTGTGCCACAATGAAGTGATGACTTCCTTACTGTGCATCCATTTATTCTGCATGCGATGAATTTTCTGCATGGCACACACTGGTGTGATAAGATCACAGTAGTAGTGGCTGGAGAGAGCGCGCAGTGGTTAAAAACACTGACTGTTCTTGCAGAACACCTAGGTTCAAATCCCAGCACCCACATGGCAGCTAACAACTGTCCATAACTCCAGTTTCAGGGGATCTGACAGCCTATTCTGTCCGCTGAGGACATTGCACGACACGGGTGCACTTACCTACATGCAAGCAATACACGCATACACATACACATAAAAATTAAAATAATAAAGTATTTTTTAAAAAAAACAAATTCCCCCTCCTACTCCCATAAAAGAAAGAAAAAACGATCACAGTAGTATACTGAGACACTCTGCCACAGAGAGCTTGGAATTTAGGAGAGTACAGTGTCCACACAATCAGAACGAGAGGTATAGTAACAGGGATGCATCTGGTGTGCTACAGGAAGGAGTGTTTGAGAGGGTAAGGCAAAAGGCTGAAGAACAAACCAGAGACAGCTTGGGAAGAGGTAACCCAGGCAGCTGCAGCAGCTCATGAAATGACCTGTGAGCTAGAGGGAGCAGTACATGAGTGGTTGCACCTCCTCAAGCAGCTCTATTTAGAAAGAGCTGAGAATAGGGCAGACTGGAAAAGGATGAGGTGGCGAGGTAGCAGGGATAGACCGTGCAGGCCTTCCTTTGCCACATCTGAGAATCTGCACGCTCTTCAGGAGGCAACAGGGAGCCACTGAAGAATTTAAGCAGGGGATAAATTTGATCAGATTTATACTTTATAAAAAAAAATAACATGACTACAGTTTGAAGAGTAAATTGTAGATGACATGACTGGAGGAGAGGAGAACAAGCCAGAGACGGGTATTGATCTAAGTGGGAAACAAAAGCATCCTGGACTGAGGAGGTGACAGTAAGCACACAGAGATATGGGTGTGAGAGCTCTTAAGAATTCAGGGGACACAGGGCTGGAGAGATGGCTCAGAGGTTAAGAGCACTGACTGTTCTTGCAGAGGACCCGAGTTTGATTCCCAGCACCCATATGGCAGCTATGAACCATCTTTAACTCCAGTTCCAGGGGAATCCGAGGCCCTCTTCTGACCCCCAAGGCATTGCACAACATGGGTGCACTCACATATATGCAGGCAATACACTCATACACATAAAATAAAAATAATAAATAAAATATTAAAAGAAAGAACACAGGTTGTTCTTGTAGAAGACCTGGGGGTGCGCTTACCTACATGCAGGCAATACACGTATACACATAAAATAAAAATAATTTAAAAAAATTTTTAAAGTTTAAAAAAAAATTCAAGGGACATAACCATAGTTTATCTCCTAAGGAGGGAGCAGAGACCAGCAAGATGGTCATTTTATGGACAAAACAAACAGATCATTCTGTTGGTCTCAGTGGTTTTCAAAATGTTTTGACTCCTGACTCACCTAAGAGCAGAAACTAGTTTCCACAGAGTATTATATCATTAGTGATGGTAGCAGAAAAGATGCCTATGTAATCTCCAAAAAACAAAATAAACATCTCGAGTGACTTCCATGTGCCCTTCACAGGCTGCATGCCTGCCTTCTGACAAAGTTTCAGCAAATCATTGTCTACTCAACAGACAAGCACTAAGAGCAGAAGCCTATTCTTCACTCAGAGACAGTGCCACCGAAGACAGCCCTTGCAATGTAATGCTTGTTCACGTTTTGTCGTGCCACACATGCCTTAGACACTAGCTTTCTCATGATCAAAACTGGGTTCACATAACTATACTTCCCTCCTAATAAAGTGACTGATCAGGCAGTGCGTGGTAGACTGGGGTTTTGAGGCAGAAACACCAAGTATTCTAGCCAAGGCACATGTATTTTGCTGTGAATCATCCATACCAGCTTTCAGTATGGTTATAGTCTTGCCCAGTTTCTCCATTCATGCTCACAAGTGTAAACCTGGCTCAAGAGCCAAAAGCAAAGCAGCAACTGTAAGGAAGCAGATACATTATAAATAACCCAGAAAACCCTTTTATAACAGCAACTGCCTGCTGATTTTGTGGCCTAACAGCTCAAGCAAAAAAGGATATAAATACAATATTGTGCAATGACTAATTACTCAAAATTTTGTGCATCAGCAGAAGTGGAACCTGTGGTTGATGCTAATGTTATCAGATGTCTTGTCTGTTTAATAATCTGGTGGGTCTATGTTATTTTGCCTGCAGTTTTCAGGAATCATTAGGAACCTGTGGTTGATGCTAATGTTATCAGATGCCTTTGCTGTTTAATAATCTGGTGGGTCTATGTTATTTAGCATGCAGTTTTCATAGACAACAATGATCTTATTTCAAGTACCTCTCGCTAAAATAAAAAAGCAGCTGTTAGAAGATGAACATTTGGCAGAAAATGTTCTAGCAAGTCTTTTGTAGGATACTAAATCATATTGGATTAACTGTTTCTGTCTAGAATAGTGGAGTCACAAGGAAAAAAGATTGCTGACCACAGAAGGCAAAGCCGGTCTTTAGAACCCAGTGAATCACTAACAGACATTTTAGTTTTAAGTGCCATTTATTCACAGATATGTAAAGTTATTTATATACAAAGCCTTCATTAACATTGCCGGAAGAATAGGGCCTTTTTCATTCCACTTTTAGCTCGCACTCAAGATTCCTTTCTCTTTCATTAATTATAGAATGAATTAATCTACCACAGACATTTTGGCAGAATAGGGGTCTGAGCCGGTTTTCAGTCTCCACAAGCCATTTTTCTCCATGGCTACCCAGACAGCAGAGCCTTGAAGGCTGGAGGGGACATTGGCACCTGCTCAGCACAGTACAAGCTGGTCCCACCACAGAACCAGAACCTGAAGAGGCAGCCGCAAACCATGGGCCACCCCCTTTCAGGTTGACAGTGTGTGTACCTTACCTGTTCTTTGGTTCGGACAGCCACTGGCCACATGAGAGGTGTACCGGTGAATACGAAACATCGTGACATGGTTGCTGGGCCCAGTCAATTTCAGCCAAAGAAAATTGTGGCAGAGCTACTTTAATGATGCCATATTGACTCCAGACAGTTTTTGTATTTTACTAATTATAAAACATGAAATGGTCTTTTTTAAAAATATCAGGCAACACACAAAACAAACACCTTTTCCACAATTTACACTCCTGGCATAGAGTGGGTAATAGATAGATATTAAAAATAAAGGAAGGAGGGCTGGAGAGATGGCTCAGTGGTTAAGAGACTGGCTGTCCTTTCTGAGAACCAAAGTTTGGTTCCCAGCACCCACATGGTGGCTAACAACCCTCTGTAACTCCAGTTCCAGGGGATCCAATGCCCTCTTCTGGCCTCCATGAGCATTGCACACAAGGGTGCACCTATATACATGCAGGCAAAACACTCATACACATAAAATAAAAATAGAGATGGCTCAGTGGTTAAGAGACTGGCTGTCCTTTCTGAGAACCAAAGTTTGGTTCCCAGCACCCACATGGTGGCTAACAACCCTCTGTAACTCCAGTTCCAGGGGATCCAATGCCCTCTTCTGGCCTCCATGAGCATTGCACACAAGGGTGCACCTATATACATGCAGGCAAAACACTCATACACATAAAATAAAAATAAACAATTTTTAATAAAGGGTTTTCAGAGATGACTGAGCATGGCTTATAGGGTGAGGGACTGTCAGTGGAATGACATGCATAAAAGGCACGCCTGTTTTGTATATTACTTGGCAATATACGACAGTATATCTACATTTTATAGAAGTGTCACCTCAAAATACTTATCAGTATGCTCTGCTTCAGACTGATGTGACTGGCCAGCCTAGAGCCCCATGACCAGCTGCTAAAGCTAAGAGTGAACCCTGAGACACAAGCAGGCCCAGATGGAGCCAGCAAATGACCTCTGTCAGTGTGACCTACACTGGCTGATTCAGACCAGGAGCCATTTGTCACTAGTAACAAAGAAGCCTCATGCCACAGTACTCTACATGTGGGAAGGCTGAGCACCCTTCGGCCCCACCATCTGAAAGCATGCTGTCCAGTAGGGGCTTTCTTTTATCTGTAACTCAGCCTTAAATAAAATCACAATGATTCAATTATGATCATCTGTTCTCTTACAAATGGGGTACCAATAAGTGAAGACTCCAGCAGTTCTGGGATGAACATTAATAAAGGGTTTTTTGCTTTGTATTAGTTGTAGTTTAATCAGTGTATTGAAAATAGAGGCGGGACATGGTGGTGCATGCCTTTAATCCCAGTATTCCGGAGGCAGAGGCAGGTGGATCTCTGAGTTTGAGGCCAGCCTGGTCTACATAGTGAGTTCCAGGACAGCTGGGGCTACAGGGTGTGCTGGGTAGCTTTAGTGTCAACTTGACACATCTGGGTTGAGGGAGCCTCAATCGGGGAATTGCCTCTATTGGACGTAATGTAGAATTGAAATTAAAATAGAGCCAATATTTAGGCATTCCTTCGCCTCTTTTCTCCCTGCTGTGACACAAAGGATTGACTTTCTCGCAGCCTAAGTACTAATATCATTTGGGTTTTTTGTGGGTTTTTTTTTTGTTTTTTTTCTTTTTCTTTTTCTTTTTCTTTTCCCCCCTACTGGGATTTTTTCCTTCCCTGGGAAATGTTATGTGTTTGTCTCTGGCATCCAAAATTTGACCTTTTCACCTATCATTCTGATCACAATAGCAAAATCAGGGGAGGAAAAGTCAAGAGTTCTACTAATCTCCACCCTTCATGTTAGCAGCATAGTAAGGGCCCTGCCTGCTCAGCTGCTGTCAACAGCTCTTAATTCTTCTTGACACAGATTCTCTCTAACATGTCACCTCCATAGTTTCTTTTTGCAAAGCTGAAAAAAAGTCAAAGGTCGATAAAGAACATCTCACAACATAAGGTTGGGCAAGGTGTTGCTGTACACTCAGATCACTTTAGCACAACTCCAGGGGTGCCCTCTCTTTTCCAAAAGTCCCGTGGGAAAGCTTTATATTTAGTCTCATCAAACGGTTTTGTTTGGAACTAGTTTGGACCAGCCAGGTGTGGCAGCAAGTGCCTATGATCCCAGCACTCAGGAAGCAGAGGCAAGATGTTCACAGCAACTTCAAGGCTAGCCTGGTCTACATACAGAGTTCCAGACTCTTAATAATATGTCTGGATCTCTTTATTGATTTCCTTCAGAGCTAGTGTTGCTCTTTGCAGTTACTTGTTGGTTTTGACCAAAGAGTGGAATTCACTAGTTTGATTCTCCGACCCTGGTTTTAAATGATTCACTCTTTCCAGAAATAAATTCTTTAGTAGAATGTTCTCAGACCACAGCATCAGCACCACCTGGGAACGCATTAAAAATGCAAATCCCAAGCCCCACCTTGGGTTTAATGGATCAGAAAGTTTGAGGGTGGAGCACAGCAAACCAAGTTTTAACAAGCCCTCCAGGCACTTCTAATGTCAAGTTCAAGAACCCCTGGCTTAGAAGATGTAAATTTGCTTCCATTGAAGATATTCAAAGGTATGCTACATATTTTGAAGATATTCCAAAATCAGGTTCAAAATATATGGGAGCAAAGTTGGGTACATGAAGGCCTCTATAGAGGCCTTAAACAGCTCTGACTGAAGGCACTCTAATTGTGCCACCTAGCCATTGACCTTGAGTTCTTATACTTGGTTTCTCATCTGGAAAATGAAAGACTCTGGCTGGAGAGATGGCTCAGCAGTTAAGAGCACTGGCTGTTCTTGCAGAGGACCCAGGTTCAGTTCCCAGCACCCACGTGGCGACTAACAACTGTCCATAACTCCAGTTCCAGGGTACCTGACCCTCCATGGGCACTGCACAACACAGTTATGCTTACACACATGCAGGCAATACACTCACACACATAAAATTTTTAAAAAGCCGGGCATGGTGGTGCATACCTTTAATCCCAGCCCTTGGGAGGCAGAGCCAGGTGGATCTCTATGAGTTCAAGGCCAGCCTGGTCTACATAGTGAGTTCTAGGCCAGCTGGGGCTACAGGGACACCCTGTCTCAAAAAGACAAAAAGCAAAAGAAAATGAAAGACTCAGCCCAGCTACCACAGAGGATGGTAATGAGATTTCAGCTGAATCACATCTGTAAACATATCCTGTAAACCAGAAAGTGCTTCAAGAAAGTGAAAGTCCTCTCATCTGCAGGCAGGATTCTGGTTCTGTTGAGCATTATGACCAGGACAAGAAGAAGCAAGGAAGGCCTGTGTTCATCATTTCCCTGGTCCAGTCCACCTTTTTGTCTAGCTAATGGCCTGCTAGATTTCCCAGATTTTGCCATTTAGGCTTATCAGTTCATCTGGTGTTAGTTAAGAAAGGAAAACCATTTCCTGATTAGCAGCCTGCCCATGTCTAAGAAAATATATTCATGTTCAGACATACTGATTTCTCTGATTTCCCAATGATGCTTTGTGCTGGCCTGTGACTGTCAGGAGCAGCTATGGGAAGGTCTGTCCAGAAACCTCCATTTCAGACCTGTCACTGGAGCCTTGACCTTAAAAGAGGAAGCTGAACATTTATCTTAGTGACAGCCATTAATCAGCACAGAAAACCGAAAGAAAACCCTCAAGACAACAAAATCTATAGAAACGAATATACAAACCAGACCAGTCAATGTGGATTTTCATCTTAGAAATTAGGGTTCACAAACAGTTTCACCATAGGAATTCTTAGACA
>NW_008342883.1:12030-13675 GCF_000622305.1 Nannospalax galili
TTGTAAAACCTTGTCCTTATTCACCTTCCTTTTCCCCATGAGCTATAACAACCACAAATAAACACATACTATCAATCTACAGTGCAGTGGATGTACAGAGTGTTCCTGCCGTGGGAGGCCCCCTTCCTATGCTGACCTCCAGCCCCACCCCTCTGTGCCTCTGCCCACAGCCTCTCATTGTTTAGCCTCTGCTGTTTGTCCTCCAAATGAAAGCATGAGACTTGTCTGGTTCCCCAGTTCTGTGCAGATTAAAGGCTCTTTCTACTTTTTACTATCATTTTAATCTCACAAACTCACTAAGGGCCTCATGGAGTACCTCACCTGCCCCAAAGGGGAGTGGACTTCAGAGACCCCAACACTGCTAGAACTCTCTGGAGCCCGGCCACCTGCATTGAGGGCTACAGGATATGGGTTCTGCCTCTTCCCAGTCACCCCTGTTCTCCTGTCAGCTGGAAACAGAAAACCAACCCTCTTGCTCTAGGACCCTACAGATCATATCCTAGGATGATGACCTCCTTTGTCCTTGAAACCTTGTCTGGACCCTTCTGACCTAGGTTTTTACTCTAAAGCCTTGAGCAAAATAAGTGGTTACCCCTACTCTACCCAACTCTGATGAACCACACACTCATCACTGAGCTCTTCTAAGCCCTCTGACATACATTGTCTGAATTAGTATCTACAACAGCCCATTGTACAGGTAAATACCAGAAAAGATGAATGACCTGTCAGAAGTCACACAGGAGGATTTCGGGTCTCTCTGACCATACACCATTTGGAGAAAAAAATTTCTCTATTTGTGTGAATAGAAATTAAAATGACAGGGGTGGCACACGCCTTTAATCCCAGGACTTGAGAGGCAGAGGCAGGCTGATCTCTGTGAGACTGAGAGAGGCCAGCCTGGGCTACATAGGGAGTTCCAGGCCAGCTGAGACTACAGGGAGACCCTGTCTCAAAAATACATAAGTACATAAATAAATAAAATTAAAAAATATTTTTAAATGACAGAGGAGCTTCAGTGCAAGTGAAAACATAGTCTGTCTATCATTCTTAAAAAGGTGACAAGAAAGGGCTAACAGAATTAAAAGCTCCCTCTGTAATGTGGCCCTGAGGTTCAGGACTCCCAGGCAGCCTCCTGGACATGGGAAGGAGGCAGAAGCCCATGCTTAGACCTCAATGCCAGAGCAGGGCAGGCCTGGTCATCAGGCTAGCCTAAGTACACATAGCAATTGGGGTAACACTCCAGTGAGGAAATTACACCCTACATGCAGTGCAGACAGCAAGGCTGACCCACAGGGTTTTGGAGTAGATCTGGGCCCCAGCCTGGTATGGAAGGTAGCAGGGACCCTGAGAGTTTACATTTGCTCTCTCCTGAACCACTTGCCAGATCCTTAAAAAAAAAAAGATGAAATGGCACATTGCCTTGAGATTTCATCACGTTTCATTCATTTGCTCTTCTCTGGCCTCTCAAACCACAAGCAGGCTGAGGAATTCAGCCTGCAGTGTGGGCTCTGAATAGTTCTGTGTAGGGAGAGGTTCTGAAAAGAAAAGTGGTATCTGCTTGTCAGATGGAATGTGTGAAGACATCAAGGAGGAATGCAAGGGCTCTGTTTGGGTCGCTAGGCAGTTTGGGCTCTGAATCATGCTG
>NW_008342883.1:14284-46802 GCF_000622305.1 Nannospalax galili
AGAGTTCCAGGCCAGCCAGGGCTATGTAGTGAAACGCTATTGGGGGAGGGTGGAGTAGAATATGAATATGAATGAATGAATGTAGGAGTTAGTCAGGGAAGACTCTAAATTGCAATGACTTCATGAACAAAGATCCAAATGGTAGAGAGGAAGCAGTAAGAGATGAAACTAGGAAAGTAGTTTATTATGTGCCTTGTTTAAGGAGCTAAAATGTTAACCTAAGAAAGAACAGAAATATTCAGAGGGCTTTAGGGATGGAGGTGAAGTGGCCAGATTTGCAGGTATGTGGAAGATTGCCTGGAAGGGAAGCCTGGAGGCAGGGAGTCCAGGTTGGAAGTTAGTGTGGGCTGTAGAGATGGTGTGGACATGGAACAGAGCAGTGGGAAGGAGTTGGAGAGAGATGAAGAGGACAGATCTATGTATTTGGGATTTAAACTTGACAACAGTTATTAAGTCTACAGGAGAAAAGGATCCAGAAGGTCCCCAAGTTTTCGGTGTGGAGATATACAACTGACAAGTGGCCTGTTAGTTATGTAGTCAGTTTGGTTGTAGTAATCTCAGGTTGCTTATAAGAGATGTGAACCTGAGGCTGGAGAGATGGTTCAGCAGTTAAGAACACTGCCTGCTTTTGCAGAGGACCAGGGTTCAGTTCCCAGCACCCATGTGGCAGCTAACAGCTATCCCTAAATCCAGTTTTAGGCAATCTGATGCCCTCTTCTGGCTATCTGTGGACATTGTATGCACAGGTGCACTTATATATCTGTAGGCAAAGCACTCATACACATAAAATTTTTAAAAAACTTTTTCAAAGATGTGAACCTGGTCAAGCATTCCCCTAGGTAGACATATATATTAAGAGGTAGAAGAGAACCTGGGCTGCAGGCTTTAGGACTTATTCAGGGCAGATGAAACTGTATTAGTAGTTGAGACACCCAGGAAATGGGTAATAAGAAGGGCAATGAGCACAGGATAGTTTGAACCCAATGGAAACCAGTATCAGCAGTGCAGAAGGAAGAGGGGACCCTATAATGAAAACAGGCAAAAGGATCTTAGAAATAAAAGGGACCCAGTCTCTCCCTACCCCATGCTTTCCTGATCATAGTGCTTTTTTCCCTCCTAAACTTCCACCTAAACTTTCTGGCCAGGCTCTTTCACATCAGCCTGTAGGTGAGACCTGTGGCTTCCAGCCATCCCTCCTGTGCTCTCCTGTATAGTTCCTACATTGTTGAGGCTCATTTAATTCTATTATAGCACCTCAGCCTGCTCTCCTGAACATTCTTTGGTTATCTAAGTCTTTGGCTGTTATATTACCATTTCTTTCTCCACCTCAGTGCTACCATCACGTAAGATGACATTGGGACCATGAGGATGAGCCATTTCCAAGTCCTATAGTTCCTAGGTGCCCTCAGCTCTGGTGACTCTTCACCACTGCTCCGCTTTCACCTCCCACACCCATGATGACTTCCAGGACCTTGTTAATACTTGTTTGGAACCCTTTCAGTCCTATAGTGATAAACTCCACATCCAGCTCTCTTCTCAACAGCCAGCTTTCTTTTCTTTAGATTTTTAAAAATTTTATGTGTATGAGTGTTTTGCCTGTACCTATGTAAGTGGATTATATGTATGCAATGCCCCCAGAAGCCAGAAGAGGGCATTGGATCCTCTGGAACTGGAGTTACTAATGGTTGTTAGCTGCCATGTGGGTGGTGCCAAGTGGACCTGGGTCCTCTGCAAGAGCAGTCAGTGCTCTTAACTACTGAGCCATCTTTCCAGCCCCTTGTTTTGCTCTCTTGAAGTTGAAACAATGTTAAATAATTCCTAAGAAAGCATATGTGGGAGGTAAATTAAAAATCCTTTGTTTTGTTGTTGCTTTTGGTTGATAGTCTAACTGAATGTATTTTCCCTTAAAACATTAAAGCATTGATCTATTGACTGCAAGTCATCTGTGTCATTACTTCAGGTGGGACTCTCTAGGTATCCACACAAACTATTCTTTCCTGAAAACATCAATTCCTCTGTACCCCTCCTCGTCCCCCATACTTTCCCAAGACAATTTTAATTCAGACTCTGTTCCTACCCCAGGCACACAAAGGAAATGGTACTTTGTATGATCTGAATCTGATATGCCCCCATAGGCTCATGTTTTGAATGCTTATCCACCAACTGGCGGCACTATTTTAGGAGGCCACATAACCTTTAGAGGTAGGAACTGGCTGGCAGATGTGAGTCACTAGATACAGGCCTTTGAAGGTTATGCCCAGCCCACTCTCTGCTTCCTGGTCCACTGTGATGGAAGGTGCATCTGCCACATGCTCCCATCACCATGAACTCCACCACACTCTCCCTGCCAGAGGGCACCTTTGTAAAACACCGTGAAATCATGAGCTAGAATAAACCTTTCCTTTAAGTTGTCGCTGTCAGGTATTTTGGTCGGAGTGATGCAAAGGTAACTAACACAGTACCTTATGTAGAAGAGCAACATTAGAGATTCATGGCCTTGACTCGTCCCTCGCATGCTTCATCACTATAGAAAGCATAAGCTCTTCCCATGAGATGAGAAAATATAAACAGTAGCTGAAAGCCCAGTCTCTCCCAAAATAGCCTCTCCACCTGCTCTATCACTGGATTCCCATAGAGATGATCCTGCTACAAACTTGACTGTCATTGACTGCCTTTTCTTTGAATATTGGCAAGTTGATTCTCCTTGAATCTCAGTTTCCTCAGCTTTAACATAAGGACCCTACGGGGTTGCTGCTGCCTTGTGTGGCACTTCAAGACAGTTAGAAGATGCCCCTCTACAAGGACTCACAGCTTGGTGTGACTCACTCACCCCTTCTGCTAGGCATTCATATGCAATGCCATTTGCACAACCATTCCCCACAGCTGTGTGCTCTTCTCTATGGGGTCCTGTGAAAAGTAAAAGCAGTAACATCGACAGGTGACAGGACCAGCAGGAAGCCTGACTCTGAGCAGAACCTCAGGAAAAAAATAGCTACTGCAGACAACTGGGACTTGGATCAATAGGTGGGGTGCTATGCTAGGGTGCCATTGTCCATCATTTTTAGGCATTTATTGCCTAGCTCCTTTCTCAGAAAGCTCTGAGAGATTGGGCATGAGCTAGGTCAGTTCAGTGAGGTCATAGACTGGATATTTCTGCTGTCCTTTACACACTGATACACCAGCTGCCTCCATGCGTACCACAGACCAGAACTGGGAGTATGAAGGCTCTTGGGAAAGCAGGGATTGCAGAGTGCCACATGGATTCTCGGTGAGTGGCTGTTGAGTGGCTGTTCTTTAGGAGGGATCTTTCTGAGAAGGTAATAAGCAGTGGCCACATGGGTGATTGTAGGAAGGAAGATGAATTATTCCAGCACCCCTTTTGGCATAAAAATAATCTTCAGTGAAAGGTTAAAACCATCAAGTTGTATCAATGAGGTCTGTTCCATTAAACCAAGAATGATTGATTGGAAAGTACTTTACTTACAGGAAAATCACAGTGATAAGATACGGCTTCCACTTTTAACACACTTTCCATTAAGAAAATCATGCCAATGTATAAAAATAGTTATACTAAAGATGTGAATCAACAGCCAAGCAATTTATTGGGACTTGAAAGCTTTGTGGTATAAATAGACCCAACAATGGGACTATCAAGTAACTCTAGGCCAGAGCAGCCTAACCTCACTAACACAAAAGAAAGTCATATGCAGTTCATCCAGGGCCATCCGGGCACCTTGGAAGAGATCTTGGGAAGAGAATAAGATGGAACTAGAATTAGGTCAGGGCAACACAGAACACTGGGCAGGGCAATGGAAGAAACATAGGAGTACAGATATGGTCTCTGCCCTAAAGAGTTTCCAAGTCCCCAACTGTAGGCCTCTACATTAAATAGCATGAGGCACTTGGGGTCCTAAGGAAAGGACAGAGATTACAAGATCCTCCCTTCCTGCTCACAGATATTTCCTCATGATCAAATGTGAAGGGGGCATGGAATGAACTGGACTGAGGAGATACTGCAGTACTCCTATTCACTAATGATGTGACTGTGGACTTACTGTCTCTGAAATTCAGTTCCCTCTTTGTTTTGCTTTGTTGTTTTGTTAATGAAAGCCACTGTAAAGTGAAATGAAGTCAGTGGTATGTGTACCTATGTAAGTATCCAGCTTTGCAGCCTCTGATGCAGAGCAGACCACAGAAGTTCACACCCATCCTCGCCCTTCTACTCTGTACAAAGTGGAAGTGCTTTTCTATCCTTTCATGTTTAAATTTCAAAGGTCTTTTCCATCATTGGATGAAATATGGCTTCCCAGGGTTGGGACTCTGATGCAAATACCGCCCTTCATGGAACCCCCTCCTCCTGCATCTCACTTCTAGTGAGCTCAAAACCACAGCAATGGGAAGTTAGTTTGTCAGTAAATGCACACTTGTGTGTGTGTGCGTGTGTGTGTGTGTGTGCAAGTACAAATGTGTGCACATGCTTGTAGAGGACAGAGGTCAGTCCTTAGGGGCTCCTTACCTTGTATGTGGGGTTATGTATATATGATGTGTGTGCACATGTGTGTGTGAACACATGCCATGCATGCACATGCAGAGACCAGAGGAGGATATAGGCAGCCTCTTCTATTGCTCTCTACCATCCACTTTTTTTTTTCTTCTTCTTCTTGAGACAGGGTCTTCCTGAAGCTCCAGCTGGCTTGGTACTCACTATGTAGACCAGGCTGGCCTCAATCTCAGAGATCTGCCTGCCTGTCTCCCAAGTGCTGAGCTTAAAAGTGTGCATACCACACCCAGCTGCTTCCCACCTCTGACTGAACTGGAAGCTGGCTTTTTTGGCTAGGCAGGCTGGCTATCCAGCAAGCTCCCAGGAGCCACCTGTTTCTGACCCTCAGTGCTAGGGTTACAGGCAGGTGCAGCCATGCCCAGCTTTTTATGTGGGGTGGATTTAAACTCAGGTCCTCTTGCTATCTTACCTACTGAGCCAACAAATCAGCCCCACCTTGTTTTCTGAGCTAGGGCCTCTCATTGGGCTGGTGCTTATCAAATAAGCTAGGCTAGCTGGCCAGCAAGCTCCAGAGATCCATCTATCTCCACCTCCCAGCACTGGGATTACAAACATGAGCTACCATGCCCAGCTTTTATGTGCATTCTGGACTCGAATTTGTGTCCTCATGCTTGTAAGGCAAGTATTTTACCAACTGAGCTCTCCCTAGCACTTCTTTTACAGGATTAGATAACAAAAAATCATTAAGGGATGATAAACTCCAGTTCCAGGGATCCAGTGACCTTTTCTGGCCTCCACAGTCATTGCACATACATGGTGCACTTACATGCACCCAAGCAAAACACTCATAACACATAAGATAAAAATAAAAACTAAAAAAAAAAACTTGGCATGGTAGTATAACTCTGTAATCCCACCTGAGGCATGGGATGCTGAGGCAGGAAGATATGAGCTCAGGCCAGGCTGAACATAGTGAGATCCAGACCAGCTTTAGGCTACATAGCAAGACTCTGACTCAAACAAACAAAACCAGTGTCATTTATAAACCCTACCACACTGTTTAATATTTGGTCCACATGGGTTGTACCTCTTTTTTTAGTGCCCATCACAGGGCTGGGCACATAGCTCATCAAATACTTCAGCTGTAACTGAAACATTCACACATACCAAGGCTCTTTGAAATGGTTGAAGACTAGGCCACAAGATTCATCAATAATTGTGAAAGCTGGGTCTAAGGAACTAGCAATCTGGGGAAAACTGGCAAATGCTCCTAAAAGATGTCGACACGAGAAAAATTTTTCAAGTGGGATTGTGTCATCACCTTTAAATTGTTTTAAACATATTTGTTACGTGGATACATGATTGGATATTGCTCTGTCTGGAGGCACTGGACAACACACTTCCTTAGGGTGTTTACCATTTCTTTGGTTCCACCATGACCTTTTCAAATACAGACCCAGGAACATAGAAGGAAACTTGCTTGTGCCTGTGTTTGGTTTGAGAATTACATCTAAATGGCTCTCACCACTCTCTGCATATATTTTTAATGGATAAATGGCTAATTTTAGGATTAGACATGGAATATATGACATGAGCCTGGGGCATCTTAAAATGCCTGAAAGCAAGTACTCACAAACAACTATGATGGAGATGTCTAAGAGACACAGCAATCAACTGAAAAACTCCCAATCATCAATGCTGGAACAAATCTGAGCAACAAAATAAAAATTTATTAGATAACAGCCCAAAGAATGAGTTCATGCTGATATAGATGACTTAATAAATAAATGGGAAAAAGATAAATTTCAAATGCAAAACCCAGAACAATTTATATCACTACTGTGTCCTCTCAGATCTAGACCACAACCTCAGAGCATAGCTCCCCACCAATCCCCTCCCACCCACCCCCCTTAGGAATAGAATGCTGGCTGGGGATGTAGCTCAGTGCTTGCACAAAGCCATAGGTTTGATCCCTAGCACCACATAAACTAGGTGCTTGTAACCCCAGTACTCAAGAGATGGAGGCAGGAGAATCCGGAGTTAGAAGTCATTTACAGCTAAGAAGAGTTTGAAGCCAGCCTTGGCTACATGAGATCCTGTCTAAAAACAAAACAGCCAGGTGTGGTGGTGCATGCCTTTAATCCCAGCACTCAGGAGGCAGAGGCAGGTGGATCTCTGTGAGTTCGAGGCCAGCCTGGTCTACATACTGAGTTCCAGGACAGCTGGGGCTACAGGGAGACCCTATCTCAAAAAGCCAAAAAAAAAACACTAGGAAGAAAAACAGACAGTATAGAATATCCTTGGTAATTGGCTTCTAGAATGTAGTGTGTAGTGTGAAAAGAGGGAGCAAAGTGCCTTCAGAGAAACCTAGCAAAAGCCACCAAGACACATGACCAAGGGTAGTATCACAGTGTACATCCTTGCTTCAGTGTGATGGACAATTTACCTCTGTGGTCTGTCTTCCAAATACCTCAGTCAAAGTTGACCCATGACAGACAAACTCTTTAACCAGGCCTGGCGTAATCCCAGCACTAAAAAGGCTAAAGCCAGTCTTGGCTACATAGTGAGAGAGACCCTACCTCAAAGGAATAAAAAGGAAAAGACAAATCCAACCGAAGTATAGTCCACAAAGTAGCTGACCAGTCCTCTAAACTGTCAAAGTCATCAAAGACATTTAAGATACTGTCATAACCTACAGGAGTCTAAGGACACATAATAACAACTAACTGTAAAATGCCATCCTGCATGGGATTCTGGGTCAGAAAATGGACATTGAGCAGCAACCAATAAAATCCAATATAAAGTGTGAAGTTCAGTTAATAATTACCATTATTTCATCAGTTATGGTAGATGTACCACAGCAGAATGTTAACAAACCTGGTGGTGGGGGAAGCACTGTACTGTATTTGATTTAGGTACTGAGGATTGAATCTATAGCCTCCCACTTACTAGGCAAGCTCTTTACCAGTGGCCTATAGCCTCTACAGGAGCTCACTATGCAGCCCAGGTGACTGACCTCAAACTCTCCTTCCTTCTGCCCCAGCCTACCAGGTTTGGGTACCATAGGCATGTATCATCATGCCCAGAAGAATTATCTTTTGAAGTATTGTTTAATATGCCATCTGAGCAACAGATTGACTGCATGCTTATCTTCACAACTGTACTTTTCACTACAGGGTGCTGGTGACAGTTTTGTGGGAGCGCTGGCCTTCTACCTGGCTTACTACCCAAATTTGTCCTTGGAAGAAATGCTCAAGAGATCCAATTCCATTGCTGCTGTCAGCGTCCAGGCTGCAGGGACACAGTCCTCTTATCCATATAAAGAAGACCTTCCACTTACTCTGTTTTGATTGCTGTTAACCCCCAAATATATCTGGGAATAAAAGGTACCTGGGTGAGGTCACTTTTAACTCAAATTTACTAGAAAATGTCCTTACTTTATAAATATTATGTTCATTTATTAACTTATCAAGCTTTTCATTGACTTATTTATAATGTTCCTTTGCTCTTGTACGGATTTACCACAGCCAGTGAAAATTAGATTCCACCGTCAGGATCGATACAAACAGTACCACTGTTTAGGGATTCGCACAATCTTTTGCTGACACTGTTAATGAAATATGCACCCATACAGCAGAGGTGGTGGACAGCAGTATCTAGCGTGGGAGCAGAGCACAGGATATAGGGACTGGATCTCTGTCCTAAGTACATTCTGGGAGGAGCAGGTGATATTTTTAGCTTGTGTTGTCAAACTTTCACTTTGAGTTTTTGCTTTTATTTTGAGACAGGGTCTCCCATAGCCCTAGCTGATCTGGACTCACTATGTAGACCAGGCTGGCCTTGATCTTCCAGGGATCCACCTGCCTCTGCCTCCCAAATGTTGTGATTAAAGGCATGTGCCACCAAGCCTGGCTCAAACTTTTGCTTTGGGGGGCTGGAGATATAGTTCAGTTAGTAGAGTGTTTTCCTGGTATGCATAAAGCCCTGGGTTCAAAAGCCATAGTAGGATCAGAAGTTCAAGATCAGCTGGGTGTGGAGGCATACACCTTTAATTCCAGCACTCAGGAGGTAGAGGCAGATGAGTCTCTGTGAGAGCAAGGCCAGCCTGGTCTACATAGCAAGTTCCAGGCCAACTGAGGCTACAGGGAGACACTGTCTCAAAAAAAAACCAGAAAAATTCAGGATCATCCTTGGCTACATAGAGAATTTGAGACCAGCGTGGACTATATGACACTCTGTTTGAAAAAAAGCACCCTGTTGGTTTGTATCTCAACAGGTAAAGGTGCTTGCCACCAAGCCTGATGACTTGAGTTTGATTTCTGGAACCCATGTAGTAGAAGTAGAAAACTGACTTCTACAAGCTGTTCTCTGACCTATACGCAAAGTAAATGTTAAAAAAGAAATAAAAAAAAACCCTTCTGCTTTGTAAGGAGTAAGCCAAGTCTTATTTTTTGTATTTTGTTTTGAGACATGTTGCCCAAATTGGCCTCAACTCAAACTCACTGTGTAGTAGATGCTGGCTTTGTACTCCTGGTCCTCCTGCATCTACCCCTCCAGCGTTGGGATTACAGGGAGGTGTTCCCACACCTGGCCCAAATCTGGATTATTTTTGGGAGGGGGGGTGGTCTTTTTGAGACAAGGTCTCCCTATAGCCACAGCTGTCCTGGAACTCACTATGTAGACCAGGCTGGCCTTGAACTCACAGAGATCTGCCTGCCTAGGCCTCCTGAGTGCTGGGATTAAAGGCCTGTGCCACCACACCCAGCTGTCTGGATATTTATTGAAATACTTCTATGTTGTGTCAACAACTGATTTTTTTTTTAATGTAAACACTCTGTGGCCTCATTCAACTGAAGGGCTGACTATCCAAGTCACGTGCTATGCTGTTTTGTTAAAGCTTAGTTTTTTAAAGGAATCTGTGTATGTTACTGACTCTACATGACTTAGCTAATATAATAGATTTTTCTTGTAACGAAGGCCACTGTGTAGTTTCAACCTACAAATAGCCAAGATCTCACCTGTTACTGCTTTGAACCATAATTTTAACAAAAGATGCCATAAAAGTTGACAATAATACCACAAGCCCTTAAGGCTCAACAACTGTTCATATCTAATTCCATTTCCAGCTAGCTGCTCATTTCCTCTAGAGACACAGATTGGGCCATGGGGAGGGACACTTGTTATTTTGGGACAGCACTGGTTCCCTAATGCTTGTGGCTAGGGTAGACAGATTTTCTCAGATACTTCAAATGAAGTAGGATATGAACCAGTGTTTCAAAAAAACATTTTATTTCAAGCAAGAAATATGAGAAATAAAGCTGGAGAGTTTTGAAAGACGATGACAGTCCGAGAAAGGGGATGGTGTGGATTGGGCAGCAGAAGTCCTCATGTGAATGTGAGGGATATCAATGGGATTTCCATGGTAACTATGCAGTACCACCCTGCCCAGAAGTGGCTTTATGGAAACACACACCACAGCTCCTCTCATTTTTAATTTTTGATCTTTTAGAAACAGGGTCTCCCTATAACCCCAGCTGGCCTGGAATTGGCTATGTAGACTAGGTTGGCCTTGAACTTACAGATTCACCTGCCTCTGCCTCCCCAGTGCTGGGATTAAAGGCATGTGCCACCACTTGGTGGGTGCCTCTCATTTTAAAAAATACAGGCAATAGAAGAGTCCACTGCCATCATATGAGCCTGGAACTAGTCTGGCCTACGTAGCAAGTCCAGCACTGCCTAAGCCACATGGTGAGACTGTCTAAAACTAAACAATAAACGATGCTATGCCTATGGCTTTGGTGACCTGAGTCTGAGCATGGCATGCTGACCAATGGTGCTCTTCCTAGTTATCAACCACCAACCAAAAGGCTCTCCTGGTTTGTTCTTCCTGCCAACACTTATCCTCTGGTATTACATGGGAATGTCTACAGTACTGTCTAGAGCACTTTCCTTAGAGATATGAAATCTTCCACAAGTCTCATTATGGAAAACGCTTTTATTATTTGAATAGTTATTTCTTGGTAATGTAGTTAATTTTTTAAATTTAAATAGTCGAGGGAAATATCACTGAGACAATAGCACAGGCTATTTTAATGTTTTTATTAAGGCCATAAAAATATCCAGAAAGATAAATAACTGATGCAATGATATCTGCCCTAATGTGGGGAACTTTCTTTCACTGAGCGGTTCCCTTCACAATGGCCTTCAAATCACAGGAGGCTGTCAGGCCGCACCACTTCCTCTTCTCTTGTTACTACTGCAGGATTTCTGAATCAGTCTCCTGCCCTCAGTCTTCTCATTATAAATCAAATTCATTTCAATCCATTGTTTAGAGGGAGCGTATTTTTTTCTGTTCCACAAAGAGGACTTTTTTGTTCACTGTTGAGACAAAAAAAAAAATGATCGTAAGAGAAAACGACAAAGTGTCACCATTTTTATTAAAATATGCACACTACACCATAAGCCCTCTCCTTTCCCTACTTTGCTATTCCTGTGACATAAGGATGGAGCTGATTTGCAAACCCAGTTCCTCAACCCCAGAGGCCAAAGAAGACCCGAGAAAACAGGTAGGAAGATAAAGGAAGGGCTACCAGCCAATTTGCAGTGTCCTTGACATCCCATAAAGCCATTATTTCAATCAATGTGAAATACTGGGCAAAAATAAAAAACAATGACTTGGCACAGATGAAGGCCACTCTTGTAGTGGGTAAGCAATTAGAGGCTGGGCACCAAACCCAGAAACAGAGCAAGAATTGAGCAGACCACAGAAATGGCAGCCAGAAGGGGAGAGTGAATACCATGCAACCTCTACTTCTGGAGGCTTAATACCCCCCAGAGAAATGCTTCAGATTGGTAACAGCATCATACCAAAGCCTCAGAACATGACTTTTACAGAATAGTTTCCTAAAACAAAACCAAAAACGTGCTGCCTGCCTGTGTAAGATTGAGAGCTGGAAGCTAGGACAGTAAACTTCCACAGCGCCCAAAATGTCCTATAACACACCACTAACTTCCAATTGACACACACAATCCCTGCTTGATTTCTCTACCACAAAAACAAAGCCTGCACTCAAAGAAAACCCAGGACCCAAAGGACTGTGTGACCTAAGAACTCCTCACTGGACCCAACCAGACAAAAAGGGTTTAGCTTCATTTTTCTTTCTTCTACAGTCAAAGTGGATACTCTGTATATTAAGTTCCCAAATTGCCTATGATTAAGGATTAGCTAGGAAGTCGGGGAGGCAGGGGCAGGTGGATCTCTGTGAGTTTGAGGCCACCCTGGTCTACAAAGTGAGTTCCAGGCCAGCTGGAGCTACAGGGAGACCCTGTCTTAAAAAGACCCCCCCCAAAAAAAAGAAAAATCTGGTTAGGAGCAAGAATCCCACCAGAAAACTATTTTAAAAGTTCTTAGACAGTTCAGATGGGCAGATGGATTTAAGAACCATTAACAAATTAACAGAAAAATTAATCACAAAATTAATAAAAATAAATTATACACATAAGGTATATTTTTCACATACTTCAAATCTTCTAAAATATGAGCAGACTTCATCCTCCTGAAACTCCAAGGATTACAAAGTATTATAAGGTATTAGTAAATAACCCCAGGTACTAGGCTGGGGAGATGGTTCAGAGAATAAATAGCCTGCTTGTTGTACAAGTGTGAAGACTGAAGTTCAGATCCCCAGAACCCATGTAAAAAGCCAGGGACATGTGGCAGCTGCCTGAGACAGAGAATCCCCAGATGAAAAAAGTGGAGAGACCAAGGAAGACACTCAACGTCAACTTCAGGCCTCCACTCGAATACACAGCACCCATCCCTACACACACCCACACTGACATGTGCACACATGCAAACACGGATACACATGCCCCCTCCTCCAAAATCACTCAGGTACCTTCCATCAAACACTGTTGTTAGTAAAACGATATATTTCTTCCATGTTTTTCAATACATAAATAAAAAAGTGGGTAAAAAAGAGGGCTAGGGCTGGGGATGTAGCTCAGTGTTACAGTGTTAAAACAAACCTGCCAAGTATGTGTAAGGCTCTGAGTTCCATCCCCAGCATTGCCAAAGAGAGAGAGGAAGGAGGGAGGGGAGAAGAGGAGGAAGAAGGGGAGGAAGAGGGAAAGAGAGAGGGAGAGAGCGAGCTTGAGAGAGAGGAGGATCTTGATTCACTGAAATCAGGAAGTTATATAAATGACCATGACCAGGAGTCACTGATTAATAAAGCAAAACTTTATACATGAAAATCCCTTCATTTAAAGGAATAGTTTAGCGTATAGAGCTGTGATAGGCATCATAGAGTACATAAGAATCTCTGATTTGCTAGGCATGGTGGCACACACCTTTAATCCCAGCACTTAGGAGGCAGAGGCAGGGGCAGGCAGATCTCTGAATTTCAGGCCAGCCCCACTACAGGGAGACCCTGTCTCAAAAAGGAAAAAAAAAGAATCTCTGATTTAATAAACTAGTACATCACAAAGTGTTCTTATGAATATCCAGTAAAGCTCTTAACCTAGAGATCGGGCCAAATGCAGCAATGCAAGCCTATAATCCCAGCGCTAAGGCAGAGGCAGGAGGGTTCAGAGTTCAACGCCAGCCTAAGCTACATAGTGAGTGAGACCCTCTCTCCAAAACCTAGAAACAAACAAAAAAAGAACTTATAAAGCTCAAAGGGGACAGCAACAATGTCAGAAGATCTCATGGATAAAGCTGTTTCTCAAGAAAGTAGCATTTAGATGCAGGAAAAGGGCAGTAAGGACTGGGTAGCAGTGCACCTGTCTAGCATATGCATGGGACAGGATTCAACCTCCGGCACTGGAAACAAAAAATAAAACTACAATAAAATTGGAATAAAGGTAGGAAGCAAAAATACAGTGGAGCTCCCATGGAGCTCTGGGGCCTTGAATGCCACAAGATCCAAACTTCACATTTTCAGTTGTTTTTTTCTTGTTATGTTTGGTTTTGGTTAATTGGGTTTTGGGGGGGGGCAGTTCTGGGGATTGACCTAGGACCTTAGACATGCTAAATAAGTACTCAATCACTGAGCTATAGCCCCAGCCAAGACCCTGATTTTAAACAAGTAGTAGGAAGATGAAATTGGCTCCATGTAGCAGAAAGAGTCAGAAGGTTTGGGTTCTAACTTTGACTCTAAGGGGCTAGGGATTTAGCACAATATTAAAGAATGCTTGCACAAGGTCCAGGGTTTGGTGCCCAGCTGCAGGGAAGGAGGCACAAGGATCCAGTAATTATCAGCTCTGAGTCTCTAGGCAAATTATCAAAATACTCTCTTTTTGGTTTCTCTCTGTATATAAAAGACACACACAGAGCTGCCAGATGAACAGTGAGTGCTCAATACATAGTTGAGCTGAAATGACTGATATCCACAACACTAAACATAATTTTCAGTCAAAATATTTGCTGTTTAACTCATAGAAGAATCTGTCAAGTTCTTTCCCTACAACTAACCTAAATCTATTGTTTCGATTAAAGTCTGTATTGCCTTGTTTAGTGATCCATGGAATTAAAACTGACAAGTTTTCATTCTCTTTACGATAAATAAAGTTTAACATGCTTATGCCTCAGCCGCTAATCCTTCCCTCTTGGAAATTAGCATCTAGTATTATGTGAGGAAAGTGAGTCTAGAAAAAAAAAAAAAAAAAAAAAAAAAGCCAGAGGCAAATATAACAGGTTCTTGCCATAGAGCACTCTGACATGTTCAACTAACCAGAAGTGTTCCTATGTTTCCTTTCTTGATTTACTTCATGAAACAGACTAACAAAACATTATCCTCCAACTAACTTTACTTGTTGAGGTAAAATGAAGGAAGAAATGCCAAATTCTTTGGTATTCTGGGCAATGAGGCAGCTTCAAAGCAAACATCTTCAAGACAGACGTCTACAGAGCATACAATAGGCTAGACACGCCGGCTACCCGACAACATTCCCTTCAGAAAAGAGAATTTTGTTGTCAAGGTTCAGGCATTCCTTATTAGGAAAGTGCCAACTGTGTATCAGAAATCCATATACAAACTTATGATCTGCACTGCTGACAGTTGTATCCCTTCGCATCTCCAAACTTAAAAACAATCTGACAGGCTGAGTGTGCCTGTCAATCTCAGCAGAGGCAGGTGAATCTCAATGGAGACCAGCCTGGTCAAGTTCCAGGCTAGCCAGGGCTATAAGGAGACTCTGTCTCAAAAAACCAAAACAAACAAACAAAAATATGAGAAATAGTAAATTCTCAATAGCTCCTCTACACTAAGGATGCAAAGTCCAGTATAATTTTAACTATCATAAAGGCTCATTTAATAGACATTTATTAAGTACTGTGTGAATTTCCTAAAAATAAACTCTAGAGGAATTAAAACAGCAGAAAAATGGTACTTTTATTATAAAGTTCATCACTTTTAAGTTTTCACTAATACAAAGACATGGGGGGGAAACACACCAATCAAATATTAAACTTCATTCTAGTAATTTTTCCACCATATGAGGAATCTTATTGAAATTCAGATTTCTTGTCTTCAGGTTTAAGCCTAGAATTTCTTTTATTACAATAATGGTCAGAAATATGAACACCATAAAAAGAGCAAGGAACTTCTAATTGAAGAATGGAACTCAAGCAATTTTAAGCCGACAACTGGGCTTGGGTTTTTTTTCCTGCCTCTTCATACTAATACAGCCTTTATCTTATTGACAGGAAACGAGAAAGGAGAGAAAAATTTAAAAGGTCAGAATTCTAAAGTAAAACTTGTTTTGCCTAAGTCTACACACCAAATTCAGAAAAGGGTGAGCTTCTACCAATGACTATTGGGTTTGTGAGTGGAAAAATCTAGCCTTGGGAACATGCCTTTGTAATTTTTTTATTGCATTCATTTATTCTATGTGTATGGGGGGTGTGCCACAGCATACATGTAGAAATCAGAGGACAACCTGCAGGAGTTGTTTCTCTCCTTCTATCATGTAGGTCCCAGGAATGAAACTCAAATTGTCAGGCTTGGAAGCAAGTGCCTTTATCTGCTGAGCCATACTTGCTGGCCTAGGCATGTGTCCTTCAGAGAAATATCTGTCTTTCCTAAGACCATTTAAAGTTAACATTTACTATAGCATTTCAGTAAAAAGCACAAAATAGAAAATCAAATTTCCTATCCTCAGGTATCAATATATGGACACTACTTTAACTCCTATTTGACTGCTGGAACTCGCCAAGGTCAGACCATGCCCTCCCTTTCTCAGGTACTTCCTTTCCAGGTTAGCCTATTCTCTTCATGTGGCTGATTTCCTTTGTCATGGGATTCACTAACCCTTTTGGAGATTTTCTCCAACTATCCTAGCTGAAGTAAATCTCCCAACCCCAACTCCTCATACATCTCAAAATCCTGATGGTCTCACTCAGCATTTGTTTATCATAATGTCATTTCTTCCCTCTCTTTGTGGAACAGACCGTAAGTGCCCAGAGTGTAGAGACTGAATCTATCCTGCCACCTCTGGACAGTAGCTAGCACCATAATAAACATTCAATACATATTGTTGAATGAATTCTACAATTCCAAAGGGGCCACAAACTGCGGAGGCATTCGGGAAAGGGGACAACCGGCCTCGAAAGCACTTGAACCTACTGTGCTATAACTTCTCTGAACCTTACCAATTGGATCATAATGCAAAAGAGTCAGTTTCTCTCGGAGTCGACTTCTCTTGGTGTTGAAGGAGAAACCTGTCCCAGCTTGGCTCATCAGTTTCACCAGAATGGTTCTAGGATTGAAAAGCAAGCTGTTACAAACTAAGGAAATACACTACGCTGCCATGAACACACAGCGCATGAACCTTGTGGAATCATTCTAGTTATGGGCATTACTCAGCAGCCCTAAGGAGGTTTCAGTTTGAAGACAGATTGTGTTTTCCTTAAAACAGTTTCAATGGCTCTGAATCGCAAGGTTTAGTCAACTATGGTGACTTGGTAAACCTAGACAGGAGTAGTCAAGCCAAGTGAGAGAACTCAACTCTGACACCCAGCTCTCACGAGGAAGCATTTGGGAGGATACAAGAGTTCTGGCAACCACAGCTGGCAGTGTGGCAGCTGTAAAGATGGCTGCCTCAGAATAGCCCTTCTTTCAGGACAAGGGTGACAGACGTATAATCAAGAAGAGACAAAATCAAGAGATTTGAAGTTTCACAACACTAATGTACGAGCCCCGTGCCCATTCACATTTCATTTAAACCACAGTGATCCATCCAAAGCATCAAATCTGTGTCAGCCTCACTGGACCTTTTAATTCCTGTGCTGTTACTTTTTTCACTTGAGTTGTCTTTGTCTCCTCATGGAAGGTATTATTTCTCAAGTAATTCCAAAACAAATTTGAAGCATTTAAGACTACATTACAAGCCAGGCAAGGAGGCTCACACCTGTAAGCCAGGAAGATTGCTGTGAAGTTCAAGTCTAGTCTGGGATACAAAGTGAGATCCTGTCTCAAAACACAAAACCAAACCATACCAATGCCCAGCACAGTGCCTCTGAGGAATACAGCACTGGATTAATCAAGACAAACAATAATTCCAGGTCGGGTGGCATAGGTCTACAATGCTAATTACTCTAGAGGCTGGAGCAAGAAGATCATAAGTTTAAGGCCAGTCTGGGCAACACAGTGAGACCTTGTCTTAAATTTTTTAAAAAAGGGGGGTGGGGGCTGGGCATATAATGAAGTGAGAGCATTTGCCTAGCATCTATTGATCTCTAGGTTCAACTACTGAGGGGAAAAAACAGAATTAGTCATTCATTCAACAATGATCCAACAAACTGCTTACTTACAGAGGTACTTACTCTGTGGAAGAACTATAAAAAACATAATGCTAAGCCTGAATCCTCGAGGAGCTAAAATTATGGTATAGGAGATGAACTGGCACATAGGTAAAAAGGCAAGGCATACATAAGAAATATCACAAGGGTGCAAAGAACATGAAAGTCAATCCCAGGATTTCTACAGAATCAGGGATAAGGGGAATTTTACCTGGGCATAAAGAGCTGAATTACAGGAAAAGCTATGTGAATCAATGAAAAACTGGAGAGCACAAAATCATCTATGCTTCTCAATAACTTGGATCCAGAAAAATCTATACTTTTAAAGATTTGGTTTATTTTTTTTTTTACAACCATTTTAGAATTTTCCTGTTTTTTTTTTCAGAGTCTACCTATCTATGGTCTCAAACTTATGGCAATCCTGTTTCAGCTTCCAGAACTCCTGGCTAAAAATTTCCTTTTTATTTCATTTTTTGAAACAGGGTCTGCCTATGTAGCTTTGAGTGACTTGGAACTTGTTACATAGACCAGGCTGGCCTTGCACTTTCAGCCATCCTCCTGCTTCTGCCTGTCTCCAGGTGCACCACCACACACCCTGCTGAATTTTCCTATTTTTAAGATAGAAAATCTGAAGTCATTGCCTAAAAATTTATATTGAAATACCACTCCACCCTCTGTAACAGCACATCATCTTTAATAGTTACAATTTCTCAAGTGCTTCTACCATGGTTTTAAAACTCATAAATATGCTCTATGACTTAATCAAATCAATGCTTATTCTATTGGAGGGCTTCAGACAAGTGATTCTTGCTTCTCAGTTGCAAGAAAAAGAATTCTGGTGGCAGTCTAAACAGGGCAGCAGCCTGATGGCTTGTTTAAGAACAGAAAACTGAACTGATAAAGGCTTGAGATGAGAGACACATCAAGTGCTTTAAAGAAGTTGAATGTTCACTGACATTACCCAGTTGGACAGAAGAGAAATAAAGATAGCCCTTAACTTGTGATTTTCAATTTTACTGTAGAAAAGCTTTCAAAAGAAGCCAGACTTCAAACTGTGACCTTTTTGCAGAATAGCAGTCAGGTATTCTTTGGTGTCATTGGGCAGCAGGTACCACAGCTTCTTATAGGAAGCAGTCAATTATGTGTATGGACTGAGATGGCAAGCTGTGATGTTCTGAGGACTAGGTATGGTAAGTGCATTTTTGCTTACCGTATGATGGATTTATCAAATGGTGGAACCATCATTAACTCAAGATCCATCTGTACTTTTTCAAGGTGTTTACATGGACAAAATAATTAATCAAATTAATAACCCTCAAGCCAACTTTTAAGAAATCAAGACCAAACACTTGGTTTAAAATAAAGACATATTGGCAGCAGCAAGACTAAGAAAACCAACATTTAAGCAAAGTTTAAATAAAATTAAAACTGTTACTTACTTTGACTTGCTCTTGGCAACTTTTTTGGGTAAATGTTGGGAGAGAAAATAAAAGGATAAATTCATTATTGTCCATATATAAAGTGCATATAAACATCAGTAATAACCCCAAATATCTAACTCACGAAATATTCATGGTACACTAATTATTTCCTGGATATTAGCGAACCCAATGGGATGTTACACAAAGATAAAAAGATCCAATCAAATCCATGTAATATTGCACAATCAATGCAGTTGACTACCTTAAAATGTTCCTAAAGTAGCATCTGCTCTAGTTTTTGCCTCTTCCATCATGTAAACATCTGTACCATAACAAGCCTCTGGCTTAACAAATCAACTTTGCAAAGTGCAACTACGTCACACGAGATGGAAAAGGGAAAGTAAATCGAATCAGGAAATCAGCAGGTGCCAGGAAGAGCGGAGCAGCTGGAGGAGCCGACTCCCACTGTCCCGCAGTGTCTGCCAGTCCACGGCCAGGAGCGGCCTCTTCACTCAGAGTTCGAAACTGGCTGCAGAACTCCTCCAGACCTTCTCGGATGGCCGCGCCGACTGCAGGCACATCCCTACAGGGCATGGAACGCCAACGCGTCCCACCAGACCCCGGGGTCCAGCCAACCTAAAGCACTCTGGTCGCAGACTCTACGGGGCTGCGCGGCCCTGGGGCGGCAGCGACCCCGCCCGTCCCATCTCGGGACCCCCGTCACGGCCACGGCCCACGCTGCCGCCCCAGACCCACTTACAGGACACCGCGGAAAGCAACATGGCCGCCGCACCCGTAGGCTATCCGTGACCAACCTAGAGAGTTAAACAAACACCTACTTCCGGGGCATGGACCGGTTCCGGAAGCGAGAGACCGGAAGTTGCACGAAGTCACGCCTCCACCTGGATCCCGGGATTCGGGCTCTGTATATCACTGATAGTAGTAAGGCAGGGTGGAGTCCCGTTCCCAGTGGACGTCGGCGTTCATGTCCAGTGTCAGAATTAAGTGCGTCCTTTGTTTCATTAAATAAGCACAGCCACCTCGTTAGAGACACAGGAACTGTATGTTGTACCTCAGCTCCTCCAGACTTATAACACACCACCAACATACCATCTCAGCTCTCTGGACAGAAAGACAGGTGGATCCTCTGCGTTCCAGGCCAGACAGGGCTACATAGTGAGACCCTGTCTAAAATAAAATAAAATATTTCATCCTTTTAGAAAGCTGCCTCTCCAACTCCACATTGTTAAGGCCCACTTACAAACCTCACCTGAGTATCCTCTATTCCTTAGTTATCAGTTGGATCTAAGAGGTCCTGCTCCCTGTTTATCTCCAACTGCTTCCTCCAATACCTAGCACAGAGTGAGACAAAAAGGGCTTAATAACCCTGATTGGAAGCACTTAAGTAACTTGCCTCTGCTAAGCCTTGTGGCATGCCTCTATAATCCCAGCTACTTAGGAGGCTAAAGGCAGGGGAATTGCAAGTTCAAGGTCAACCTGGATAACTTAGATACTATCTTGAAAATAAGTAAGTACATAGAATAATAAAATACTTTGGCATAGTGTTACACATCTGTAATCCCAGCACTTGAGAGGCTCACCATGTGTTGAAAGCCAGCCTGAGTTACATAGCTACATAGAGTGATTTTCAGACCAGCCTAGAATACAGAGTGAGACCCTGTCTCAACAACAACAAAGAAGGATATGGCTCAGTGGTAGAGTACTGGCCTGGCCAGTGAGCCCCTAGGTTTCCCTTAATGGGCATGGTGGCCCACACCTATAAATCCCAGCACTTTGGAAGTAGAGGCAGGAGGATCAGGAGTCTGAGGCGATCTTGGACTATATAAGACCCTTCCTCCATGGGAAGAAAAAGGCCTCCTATAGATGTAGCTTAGTGGTAGAGCACTTGCCTGGCATGCAGGAACAATTCCCACTTGGGCATCATTAGTTTTTTAAGTAATGTGCAAAAAACCCAAGCTCCTCCAATACCAGGGACTTCAGTGGCAGCTTCATTTCCCAATTAATAATCAGGACTTTAGGATTTTTGTTGTGTTGTGTTTTTTGAGACAGTGTATCATATAGCCCAGTCTGACCAGAATCAATATGTAGCTTAGGATGACCTTGAACTCCTGATTTTCCTGTCTCTACCTCCAAAATGCTGGAATTACAGGCATGAGCCATGTCTGATTATTTTCTTATGGCGTCATTTTATTTGCTGTTTTTTTGCCCTTTTATTTCCTACAAATTGGAAGATAGATTTAAAGACTTGAGTATAGCCAGACATTGTGGCTCATGCCTTTAATCCCAGCACTCAGGAGGCAGAGGCAGGTGGATCTCTGTGAGTTCAAGGCAAGCCTGGTCTACTTATCAAGTTCCAGGCCAGCTGGGGCTACAGGGAGACCCTTTCTCAAAAAGACCAAAAAAATAACCTCGCATATGTTCTACTTGAAATATTTTACAAGACTTCATGGGTGATGTCTGGACTTCTTTCTTATTGCAACATATCAGGAGCCCCAAAATCTTTGGTTGTCCCATTGCAAGTGCTAAGTTGGATAGTTTCTAGATATCACCAACGTAAAGGTTTAGGTATATTTTTTCCCTCTCTTTTCCACTTTCTCTGGGTTAATACTTGGATATGTAAGATAATCTTCATTCAAAACAAATATTCAACTCTTGGTTTTAGCCTCTATCAATGATTCTTACTTGGCTCAGTAGTTACATTTAGAGATGCACCATGGTGACTTTTGAATTTCTATCATCCTTTCATCTTTATTAGCTGGATTTCTTCTATAAAGAAAAGCTTTCCACCATCACTTGAGGCTAAGTGATCATTCCTCTTTAAAAAGACAAAGTAAATTAATGTTTTTCCTTTCCCCAAAATGAAAGTAATCTGGGTATGAGTGCCTCCCACCACTTGGGAGGAAGAGGCAGATGGCTCTCTATGAGACTGATGGTCTACATAGTGAGTTCTAGGTCAGCTGGGGCAACAGGGTGATCATGTCTAAAAAAAAAAGAATAAAATTCACATAATAGTCATTTCCAATGATAGCAACGAGGTTCTTCTCCTCTCACTGTTTTGTAGTATCATTATACTGAATTTTTATTCATTGTTTTATAGTTATCTAGGTTTTTTTTGCTTATTTGTTTTGGTTTGGTTTGGTTTGTGAAACAGTGTCTCATGTAGCCCAAGCTGGTCTCAAACTCATTATGTTATGTAGGTGAGGATGACCTTGAGGTCCTGATCCTTCTGCCTCTACTTTCCAACTATTGAGATTACAGGTAAACACTACTTTTCATATGTTATTTTTTTTAAAAAGAAAGCAATTTTTATTTATTATTTTTATTTTATGTGTATGAGTGTTTTACATGCATGTAAGTGTACCCATGTTGGGCAACACCCACAGAGATCAAGGTGTCAGATCCCCCGGAACTTGAGCTACAGACAGGTGTTAGCTACCATGTGGGTGCTGGGATTCGAGCCAAAGTCCTCTGGAAGAACAAGTGTTCTTAACTGTTGAGCCATCTCTCTTGCCCCTTCATATGTTATTTTCTATCACAAGATGTGTGTGTGTGTGTGTGTGTGTGTGTGTGTCACTCTGCCTTGCTAGACATCTTTATTGACATTTGTGTGATGCACATCTTGTACTTTACCTGACCTGAACCTGTAATCAGCTATTTCTCCACGATGCTCCGGGCATGTTTTTGATGGAATGATATGTGGAACCCACATTTGATGCACAGTCACTGGAACCAGCACTTGGCAAGTGGAGACAGGAAGACCAGGAGGTCAAGGTCATTCTCAGCTACATATTAATTTATAGTTCCAGTTACATAGTGCATGTCAAGCTTTTATTTCAAGCTATGAAATCTTCATTCAAATGAAAACTGTCTCAAAAGTTTAAAGTATAAAAAGAAACTGCACTTCTTTTTTTTTTCTTTTAAACCACTTTTGGACATACGTCCTCAGAACTCTGAATTCCAAGGGCCCCAGAAGCTCTAGACTATAAAATGGCCATTCTTTTCCAGCCGCATTGCTCTGGATCTAGTTTAAGGTTTCATGACTCAACTTCCCACTATGGGAAGTTTTCTTCACACAGTGACCATGCAGAGTGGACACATGGACACTAAATGAAGGATGTATTTCAGAGGAGACAGAGTGAACAACTATGTAAAATGATGCTGATTGATGCCAAGTAAATTATGAAACTTCAATAGGATCTGGAAGGGTGGTGGTCTCTGGGGGCCCTCACAAGAATGATTTGCATGGAGAGGAAAAGGCAAAAGTTTGAGCTAGACAGAGCCACAGAAAAACATTTTCTATAACCTTGGTCCTGGATTGTTACAATATGACATTTAGAGAATCATGTATTAAGTTCTCATGACCAGAATCAATTTCCCAAACTTGTTCTGCACCCTTCATCCTAGGCTTCTCCCATGCAAGGCCATTTTTCTAGATGCTGAAGTAAAAACACCATCTTTTCCTCACACCAATCAGTAAGTCCTGACACACAAATGTCACTTTATCAGTGGGCCATCATGTCAGCTAAAGATCCCCAAACTTGACAAACCAATTCTCTATTTACTTTGTCTTTATAGTTTCCTTAAGAGGCACTTACTGTAATTTAATTTTATTTTTTATTTGCTCATTTTTCTACTGTCTTTGTCCACCAAAACATAACTTAAGATCAGGAGCTTAGTCATATTCCCTCACTACTGTATTCCTGGAGCCTAGAACAGTGCCTCCCACATCTATTAATGCTCTCTAAAATGAATGAATATGAAGTGAGAAGCATCACATGAATGTTAATAAATGCTTTTTCTTAGCCAGCCATAGTGGCACAGGTCAGTACTCCCTGCACTTTGAAGACAGAGATTGGAGAGTCAAGAGTTTGAGGCCAAGGTGAGGTGGCACACAACTTTAGTCCCAGCAGAGGCAGGTATACCTCTATGAGTTCTAGTGCACACAGGGAGTTACAGGCCAGCTGGGGCTACATAATGAGACCCTGTAAAAGAGGGAGGAGAAGGAAGGGAAGAGGGAGGAAAAGAGGGAAGGAGGAGGAGAGAGAGAGAAAGAGAGAAAGAGGGAGGGAGGGAGAGAGAGAGAGAGAGAGAGAGAGAGAGAGAGAGAGAGAGAAAGTAAAAAGCATTTGAGACCAACCTGGGAAATATAGTAAAAACCTGTCTGAAAAATTAAGTGCTGGGGAGATGGCTTAGTTTATAAGCGTGCTCACCGACCAAACAAAGTCCTGAGTTCAAATTCCCAACACTCATGTAAAAACAAGGGCATGGTTATACATGCTTGTAACCACTGCACTATGGGGCATGAGGGACAGAGACAGGAGGACTGCAAGTCTAGCTTTAAGTTCAGGGACAGACATTTCTCAGGGGAACAAGACAGAGAGTGATAAAGCAGGAAACCCAGCATCCTTCTCTGGCCTCCACAGGTACACACACACATGCATATACACCACACACACACATATAATTAATTGAATTAAGTTCATATTTATGTTTAAATGGTAGTAAGTATTCATGTACTTGTTGATACTTTGAGGGTTCAGGAGAATGTATAGGCTTTCTTTAAAAGACGGTATCAGGGTCTAGGGAGATGGCCAAGTATGTAAAGTGTTTGCCACACAAGCTTGAGGACCTGAGTTAGGATTCCCTGCCCCTACTGAAAGCCAGGCTCAGGGGTGCATACCTGCAGAGACAGGAGGATCCCTGGGACAGGTATTCTAGCCAATCTTCAAGTTCTAGGTTCAGTGAAAGACCACGTCTCAAAAATTAAGGTGGAGAGTGATAGAGGAAGGAACCTAATGTCGACCCACCTATGCACATGTACATACACATACAATACAAAAAAGAGGCACAAAAGAGATACCATATGAACTGTCTCTTGAATTCTTGAATGGAGTAGAAAAGACAGTGGCTTTCTGGTCCCTTGAATTCATGCTTCATCCAGCCATTACACCTAACACATTGTTGGCAACTGGTAAGCACTAATTAAAATGTTTATTAATACAGATGCAATTCATGATATGGTTTTCTTTTCCATCTGAATTTACATAATAAGTCTTTTATGCCTAACAAAAGTACAGAACAGTGGATGTGTGGTGATAACCCAGACAGGAAAGGCACAGCTCTGTGAGGAGAGGAGATGCACCCTATTTGGGTGAATGGAAGAGAGGATATCACTGTTTAGCCTGGATCTCAACCCAGAGAAGTAAATAGAGGAAAAGAACGTTCACTCTGTGTCAGGGATTAGATACAGCCCCTGCCTTGTGCTGGTGGGCACTATATTCCCAACATTTTGTGAAGAGATTCAAACCTGGGGACCAGGAAGCTGAGCCTCTTCTCTGTACTGGGAGAGCCTGACTGCCCATCACCCAACCCATTGTCACACCTGTGTCCTGCCTGACTCACAGTTGGGGAATACAGTTACTGTTCTTGGTGCTGGCTTCCTGACCTATCCTACAAGTCAGGGAACAGGGCAGTAGTAGAAGGAGACCCCACCGGAGAAAGTTGGTTCTTCCTGCAAAAAGATAGTACTTGCTCAGTTACCTCCAGATAAATCAGGCATTTTAAGAATTAGGTCTTCTGCCTTAACCACATAGTATTACAGCAGAGACTGCCTGTATAGGCAAAGTTGAAATCTAGGGATATGTACTGAATTCAAACTGTGTGGAGTGGGTGTCTAATTACCTCTAGATTTAATGGGTGTCCTCAGGTTGTCAGTCAATGTACCCCATCATCTGGCCCTGCCCTGCTAATTCAGCCCTAAGTCTCTTCACTGGTGTCTGCTGGGGGTCAATACCTTTGGAGAGCATTTACTGACCCTATATGCCCATCTCATCTCACACTCGTCCCCACTGATTTCTCTCATAGCATTTAGTAAGCTTCCCACAGTCCTTGGATCACTGGCCTTCCCCTGCCCCAGATCTAAGAACTTCTAAGTCTCTAAATATCATTCCATGCTCCCCCAAGCAGGATCTGATACTAGAACACTGTCCCACTCACAGTTTTAATGTATATGGACTGGACACCTTCCTCACCAAGGAACTCTGCCTTGGCTCATTCTGTCTCCTCAGTACTAAGAGTGGGGGAAATTTGGGGAAGAACAGAAGCAAAGGCACAGAGGTATCTAAAAAACAGTGTCTTCTTGGGGCTAGAATGTGAGAAGTGAGACAGGTGATCTAGAAAGGATAATAGGGGGTAAGTAATCAAAGACTAAATTGTCAGTGTTGGAATGTGGCCTTAGTTCTGTGGACAGCAGGAAGCTTCAAGAGTTAAGAGATGTGATCAGATTCTGTAGTGGCTAAATCTGAGATCATGCCTGTTTACTGGGTAGTTGAGATAAAGGCAGTGGCTCTCTCCCATCCCACCCAAAGGTCCCCTTGGGAATAACATTTTCCTATGGTATCTATCCAGGTAAAAATTAGTAGGCTACAGGTTCTTAGCCCCATAACAGTGCCAGATAGGGCTCCATCTTGTGGAGCAGGCCTTAAGTCCAATCAAAAAGTGTTTGGTTACTCACATAACATACATGCTACTATTGCATCAGGCCAGTTGTTATTGTAGCTCTCAGGGTTCACATCTGGGTAAGATGGATGATTACTCTTCTCTTCCCAAAGTATGCAAAGCACCTTCCAGCAGTACAAAAGCTAGCCAGCAGGGATGAAGCTTTGAGGTCAGTACCAGCTTGATGGCCAGATAGGCCATAAACAAACCCTAGAGAAGAACTACAATTCTACTAAAAATATTAGTGACATACTAAAAGTATTAAACTGACTCCTAATGACTTATTATTATATCTATAGATCAGTGCATCTCTCAAACCTCATCAGAGAAGCTTCTTTTTGCAGTAGATGGTGATCCACACAGAGACCCACAACTGGTCAATATGCAGAGAATAAGAGATAGTGATCATCCCTAAGTGGGACCTCTATATCACACCCCTCCCCAAAAGGTTCAGGGATCATCATGGAAGAGGGGTGGAAAGATTATGAGATCCAGAGCCAGTAGATGACTACAAGAAAACAGTGTTTTTTAGTCACAGCAGGGAAGTTGTATATATGAACTCACAGCAGTTGTGACAAATAAAAATCCCAGCAAGGAGTGGGGAGGAGGATATGAAGTCCCACCCTAGTTAAGAGTTATTGGCTGCTAGGAGAGGGAGAATCAGTTTCCTTTAAGGGTGTGGTCGCTGGTAGGTTGACCGTGTTCCATTGAAAGGACCCACACCCAAGAGTATTTGGGCAACACAAATTGGACTCCATGGGTTTTAAAACTTTTTTTAAAGAGGATAGGAAGTTGGGTGGATAGGGAAGTGGGGTGAATCTGGGAGATGGGGGGAAAATGAATATAATCAAAATACATTGTATGAAATTTCAAAAGAATTAATAAAATATTATCTTCTTTAAAAAAATTTAGTAGGTTGGCCTGGTGTAGTGGCACATGCCTTTAATCCTAGCACTCCAGAAGCAACGGCAGATGGATTTCTGTAAGTTCAAGGCCAGCTTGGTCTACATAGTAAGACCTTGTCTCAAAAAAAAAAAAAAGATACCAGACTTGAAGAAGGTCACTGAGGGAGTCACTGAGGGTGGTCTCCTTCTTCTGGGCCTACCTCCTGTGTCTCTGGTAACTCACCAATGTGGGGGAATGAAGAAAGTGTTAAATGAAGTTAAGGGGAAGTAGCAGGTGTTTGTTGAGACCCAGTATGAGAAGGCCATTTCCTCCAGGTAAAGTATGGATTTGTTTGTCTGGTTCATTGGTTGCTTGGTTGATTAGTTGTTTTGGGTTTTTGTTTCTTCTTATTTTTTTTTTGTCTTTTGTTTGTTTGTTTTTGAGACAGGGTCTCACTATGTAGCCCTGGCTGAGCTAGAACTCTCTATGTAGACAAACCTTCAACTCAGAGATCCACCTGCCTCAGCCTCCCAAGTGCTGGGAGTAAAGGCATGTGCCACCATGCCTAGCAAGTATGGCTATTTTTATAGATTTTATTTTTTCTTTCTTTACATGATGTTTTATTGAAAGAATGAGATCTGAACTGCCAGGAAGACTCCAAGATTGCTATCTAGCAGGAAGTTTTTATGATGAAAAAAAAAGACACACCATTGTCCCTTCCCTTAAGAATTATTCCAAATGGACCTGTCAATCATCTGGACATTAAAAAGCAAACAAACATGAAAGCTGACTGTTCCAGAAACAGGTAGGCACCATGGTCTCTTTGGCCACTGTTCACTCCTGGCCTGTGAGAGTGTTTGCCTCCGTAGTGTTCCCTTTAGCCATTGCTTGCTCTCACTCTGAGTGTTCCATGTCACTCTGTAATAAACCTTCTGTCTTCTACACTGTGCTCTGTATGTCTCATTAAAATTCTTTCAACTCAAATTACAAGGACCAGGGAGACAAGGGAAAGACAGAATATGATCTAGTAACGCCTCCCCTGCCTGTGAATGCCTGTTGATTTAGTTAACATATTTATTTGATGTTCCCTTAACTGTTGGCGAATTCTTCATGTTTTTATCACCTCAAACCAATCACTGAGGCTTCTTTGAGAAGGAGAGAAGACCAAGGGTCACAGACCCTCTTGTGACAGCTATTTTTCGCTTTTGCAAAAAACGAATGTATGCCCTCACGCTACCTACCACTTCTGGTAATCCTCACACTGCTACACAGTAGAATCACCAGGGGAACTTCATTAACTATTAATGTCTGCCTCCTATTCCCAGGGCTTTTTAACTGATCTAGGTAAATTCTGGGTCTTCTGCCTGCTAGGGAAGAGCTTTAGCACTGATCCACATCCCCAAGCCCCATCAGGGTTGTTGTTTTAACTCCCTGGAAGGTTCTAATGTACAGCCAAAATTGAAAAGTACTTAAGTGGTATCTGTGAATTCTGGATTAAGACTGTTATAAATCGCAGGTATGCCCATTTAACTCACTTTGTATAGTGAACAGCCCTTGTCTGTGGAGGTGGACAATGGGAGAAAGTGGCCAACTTGAAAGAATAAGGAAGTCTTGAGCTATAAGCAAAGAGAAGAGGTGCTCACCTACATTCCAGAAGGCTGTAGGATCCTTAGCAGAGGTCCCAGACAGAAGCCTCAAACCAGGAAGTTTGATTGCCTTCCAATGGAGGTCCTGCAAACAACACCCATCCTACCCACTTAGTTCACCTGCCACAGGAAGAGCTGGAAAGACCATCAAACACTGACAGGAGCAGTCTAGGAGAAAGTCAACACATGTGACCTGGCTGGTGGGCTGGGCGATGGGTGGGAGAGGACTGTGGGTGCTAAAGTAAAGCATCTAAAAGAGTGTGGAGGTTTAGGGAGATGGGCTGGAACCCCAACCCTGTTGGAGAAGGAAAGGGTGGGAAGTGGTTAAGGACAGGCGTTCCTGTGGGAACCTGGGCTGCACTGTAGCTGTGGGACAGGCAGCTGGTGAAAAAGAACTTCACGTGCACAGCAGGCCAACTGTGACTGTTATCAGTCATGTGACTCCCTCTACCTCAGACTTTTTGATGGTAAGAATATGTTGTGGTTTGGAGGTTTTGTTTGTTTGTTGCCTTTTTGGTCAACTGGTTTTATTTTATTAATATTTTATTTATTATTTTTATTTTATGTGTATTGCCTGCATGTATGTAAGTGCACCTGTGTCATGCAATGCCTGAGGAGATCAGAAGAGGGTTTCAGATCCCCTGGAACTCGAGTTATGGATGGATGTTTGCCATCATGGGGGTCCTGGGACTGGAACCCAGGTTCTCTGCAAGAGCAGCTAGTGCTCTTAACTGCTGAGCCATCTCTCCAGCCCCTATTTTGTTTTTGAGACAGGTCTCATGTAGTCCAGGCTGAACTTGAACTCCTAATCCTCTTGCTTCTGCCTCCCAGGTACTAGAATCATATAGGTCTTGGCTTAGGCCCTGGCCCTTATTATAGTAGACCTGCCTTTCTGGCTGCCTTTCCATGCCTACACCCTTTTAACCTTCACAATGAGACAATTTAGCATGTTCACATATGGCTATGTATCTTACCCAGCCTTGACATATGTGTGCACATGTTCATGTGGGAGGTATACACGTCTGTATGATACATGTGCACATGTGTGCCTGTGGGGATGAAAACCAGAGCTCATGTCATTCCTGGAATGCCCACCGTCTTTATTTTATTTTATTATTAGATGAGTTTCTTACTGGTCTGGTGCTCTCCAAGTAGGCTAGGCTGGTTGGATCCACATGTCTGTGACTCCCCAGCTCTGGGTCTACAAGCTCACACCACCATGTTCTGCTTTTTTCTTTCTTTCTTTTTTTTTTTTTTTAATGTGGGTCTTCATGCTGCTCCCCTGGAAGCTTGATTCAGCCAGTATAGTAACAATTCAATTTGAGAGGACTTGCATCTGGGCTTACATCAGCTCTCCCAACTGCCTTCCCAGAGAGGTCTCTGAACTTCTGATTCTCCTGCCTCTACCTCCCCAGTGCTGGGATTAGCAATTAGCATCCAATTTAGCCAGCCTCAGTTTTTAAGTAGAATTTGTGTGATAATTTCAGTGGATCCCACAATGCCAGATGATTATCTTTGGATCAATTCTACAGCTTTTTTCATTATGAAGTTCCATAAAGTATCCTTCTAAAATGCTCCACAATGATTTCAACCATGATACCCATCAGAATCACCCCAGTGCCCATCCCCAGATAACATGAATCAGTCATTGGAGAATGGTGATCTAGGGAAGTTCATAACAGTGTTTCCTGGTCTTTCAGGTGTTGCATGTGGTTTGCCAATTTCCATTCTAGATCAGGGCTTCTCAACCCCAGGGGATCAGCTAACGGGTCAACCCTTAGTCAGTGGCCTGAAGTGAGGCCTGAGATTCTGCATTTCTAACAAGGTGGCGATGCTGCTGCTGCTGGCTGTACATTCTTAAGACTCAAAGTGCAATCCAGTCAGAATCCCCAGCAGCAACAGCATCATTGGGGAATGTAGCATCTCAGGGCCCATGCTAGACCTACTAAGTCATAAGCTATATTTTTGCAAGGTGATTTGAATGCATGTTTAAGTTTGAGAAGCATTGTTCTAGAAGTGACTTACTGATCAGACAACAAAGGTTGAAATTGGGGAATGGGAAGAGGATGCATTTTCTCAGAATAGAGTAGAAGTTGGAATTGGGCGGCACTCTCCCTCCCTCCGTTTTAGGTACTGTATTGTGGGCCTAATATGGTATATGGTACATAATAGGTGCTCAATAAGTGTTTGTTAAGTGAATGGACAGGTTAAGAGTCCAGTTTTAAGACCCAGAAAAGGAAGCCAATGTGAGGCCAGCCCCCACCATGACTTGATGTTAACTGCTAAGGCAAAAGTGTTTCTAGACCCTGTCTAAGACAAGATTGATCCTGATGTTAGCACAGATGAGGACATGTAACCACATGAGGTAAGAACATGCTAAGTTGTCTCATCTGTGAAGGTTAAAAGGATGTAGCCATGGAAAGGCAGCCAGAAAGGCAGGTCTACTATAATAAGGGCCAGGGGCTAACCCAACCAGTTGGAAGGTTAGGCACTCAGAGAAGTCCTAGGCCTAGAAAAAATTTATCTGGTCTGCAGGGTTGGTTCCGTGAACCTGTCACAAACCCTTATAACAAGCAGACGCTCAGCCCAATTCCAGAGTGCCTTTCTTTTTTTGCATTCAAAATGGACATCAAAAACCAGGGATATAGTTCACTTGATAGAGTAGTTGCCTTGTATTCACAAAGCCCTGTGTTCAGTCCCCAGCAATGTATAAACTGGACACAGTGACACCCACCTACAATCCCAGCACTATGAAGTGAAGGCAAAAGGACTGGAAGGAAGTTCAAGGCCAGTCTGGGATACATTAAGACCTATCCTAAAGAAAGAAAGAAAAAGGTATCACTATGACATTTCCCAGGGTCAAAGGCAGCTAGTTTGGCTTAGATAAGTCCAAATTCCATGTAATATAAACAGATTAGACAAATGTTAAAATCTTACAGCAAACAAACACAGTTTGTTATTAACTAGCCTTAGAAGTATGGAATAGTAACTAATATTTGAAGTGATCATTATTCCTGGACCTCACGGTGCCATTCTAGAAAAGAAAGCATTTTCATTTTTCATATATGCTATATTATCTGGATAACCCTAACAGAAGTAAGGATTTTAGCTAAAATACATCTTTTTTTTTTTTTTTGTCTTTTTGAGACAGGGTCTCCCTGTGTAGTCCCAGCTGACCTGGAACTTACTATGTAAACCAGGCTGACCTCGAACTCACAGAGATTCACCTGCTTCTGCCTCCTGAGTGCTGGGATTAAAGGTAGGCACCACCATGCCCAGCAAAATATATCCATTTTCATCCTACTCTGCATTGAGCTGAAGATTTCTGATAGACTCTTCAAAATTCCAACTCCTTTATCCTAATGATTATTTTCAATATACTCTGAGCAGCAAAGGATCCCCCCCCCACTCTCTCTCTGTTGTGTGAATGTGGGTGTGCCTGTGCCATGGTGCTCATGTGGAGATCCGAGGATAACTTAGTGAGTTGGTGCTCCCCTTTTACCTTGTTGAGGCGGGGTCTCTCTAGTTGTTTCTGTCATGCTGTGTACTCCAGTCTAGCTGACTTGTGAGCTTTCAGGTGCCTCTCCTGTCTCCACCTCCCATCTTGCTATGGGAATGCTGGGATAACAGATACATGCCATTGCATCTGGCTTTTTTTTTTTTTTTTTTTTTTTTTTTTTGAAAAAAGGGCCCTTTTTTTTTTTTTCTTTTTTTTTTTTTTTTTTTTGTGTGGGTTGTTGGGTGGTGT
>NW_008342883.1:47454-56517 GCF_000622305.1 Nannospalax galili
AGAAATAAATAAATAATAATTTAAAACATTTTGTTCCTAAAAACTTTTTTAAAACAAAGTGACCATGCTAAGGGTCATTCCAGTTGTGCCAGAATTCCTAAGAATAACTAGGAAACTGAGGCGATAGTTCACTTGGCAAAGAGCTGAGTTCAACCTTCAGCACTGACATAAAAAAGCTGGACATGGCAGCACAAACCTGTAATCTCAGCAATGAAGAGGATACTTGGGGCTCACTGGCCAGCCAATCTCGCTAAATCAGTGAGGTCCAGGTTCAGTAAGAAACACTATCTCAAAAAGTAAGAAAGAGCCAGCGTAACAACTCAGTGGGTAAAGAAACTTGCCGCCAAGCCTGACTACCTGAGTTCAATCCCCAGGACCCACATGGTGGAAGGAGAGAACTGACTCCCACAAATTGCCCTCTGATTTCCACACATGTACTGTGGCATGTATGTGCTCACACATTCATTCTCTCTCTCTCTCTCTCTCTCTCTCTCTCTCTCTCTCTCTCTCTCAAACTAAATGTAATAAAATAAGGTGGAGTGCCTTTGAGGAAGACACTCAACATGGACCTCTGGCCTCCACATGCATATGTACACATATGTATGCGCGTGCACACACACACACACACACACACACACGAATACTTAATGTGAAAAGGAATAGTGAGTTTCCATTACTTATTCCTCTTCATTGGTCTGATACCTAACCTCACTTATAAGTGTTCCAGAAAGCCTGATCCCACAGTGGGCCAATCCTGAGAAAGCATCTGGGGATTTGAAAGCTGTTCCTGCACAGTGTGTAGTCCATGTGAATGGGGACAAATCCAACACTGGACAAGTGATTTAATTGCCTTGTGTTCAGCTTCCCTGCTATGAACCCTTGAGATGGACCCCTGCTGGCTTGTTGGGAAAGAATGGCTAATTAACTTCTCATTGCTTTGGAAGAGCATTCAGGGGCAGGCTGACATATCCCTGAAATCCTATCTTTTAAAGCTATTTTCAAATATGTCTGTGTTTCATTTTGTTGACCTAAAGAGACAACCAGTTGTCATGTTCACAAGAATGACCTAACTTGAGCTCCTGTGGTTTGGGACTCTGCCTGCCTGCTTTTCACCCTGTTTTGCCTGCAAGGCAGGAGCCTGTTCTCTAGCCAGGAGATTGTGGTTAGTTTCCTGGCCTCCGCCCCATATAGGGACACACCTGCACCCCTGAGGGAGGGAGAGCCTGTGGAGGGTCTATGAGGCCAGGACTGAGTCATTTGACTGGAGACATGTCAAAAGGCATTAAAACAGCACTTTGGCACTTAAAGAATAAGGAACCCACACAAAAATCTTCTTGTATGTTAAGAATCTAGCCCATTTTCAAATTAAACCAAGGAAAGAAGGTTTGGTGTCTCCTTACTCTGGCCCTGGAGTTTACTCTTCAGGTTGAATCAACCCAAAAGAAACCTCAGCAACCATTATGACAAGAATGATACTCTAAAAAAGACGCTTGTGCCCCTCCCTCCCTTTGTCTATCAGACTATTGAAACAATTTAGAGTTTCCCCAGGAGTCTCATGGTGAGAGAAGAAAAAGGCTGAAGTGTAGTGCCAGCCAGAGGGGAACTTGCTGTCCTGACAACTTGTCAGACCACCTTGCTGAGGAAAGAATGAAACTGAGACATGGTGGGTGGGCCATACCTTGACAAGGACAGCTTAGCTGTGTACACACCTTTTTGTTGTTGTTGTTTGAAGGAGGGGAGAGAGGGCTCAGTGGGTTAAGAGCACTGACTGCTCTTGCAGAAGACCCAGATTCAAATCCCAGCACCCATATGGTGGCTAACGACTGTCCCTAACTCCAGTTCCAGGGGATCCAACACCCTCTTCTGGCCTTCACAAGCATTATACAACACAGTGCACTTACAAAACTGCAGGCACAACACTCACACACATTAAATAAATAAATAAATAAATAAATAAATAAATAAATAGATAGATAGATAGATAAATTTTTTTGAGAGGGGGTCTCACTATGCAGTTCTGGCTGACCTAGAACTCAATATGTATACCAGGCGGACCTTGAACTCATAGAGATCCACCTGTCTCTGCCTTCTGAGTGCTGGGATTAAAGGCATGCTTGGCTCTTGTGTATACGTCTTGCCCTCCATGTAGTCTGAACTTCATGTCAGGAGCCCCTAAGATAGACTTGGTGGAGAAGTCACCGGACCTCTTCTCTCCTCCATAGCCCGAGGTGGCTACACTGAATAAATCTCCTTTTTCTACTTTTCATTCTTGTCTAACTGTCTTACTGAGGACAGGTGGCTGAGCCAAAGCCATTAAGGCTGTCAGGGCCCAGGCTCCAATAACATTGCATCTAATATCCTGCCCTTCTACTCCTTACACTTCATAGCCCTGTTCTAAAACCAGGAAAAATCAGAAAACCACACTCTAGGCCACTGTTTTAGATTTTTTTCTATCCAAATCACTTGCCTCTCTTGGAAAATTATTTGAAATGTAGCTTGAATAAACCTAAGCTTTCTTCTTCCCATATGAAGGTTTACCTTCATGTGAGAAGTCCAGAAACAAGTTTAGCCAGGCATGCTACTACATCCTGTAATCCCAGCATTTGGGAGGTGGAGGCAGGAGGATTAGGAGTTCAAGATCATCCTCTGCTACTTAGCAAATTTGATATCAGCCTCGGCTACATGAGACCCTTTCTCAACAATAATAATTAATAATCAATAATAATGAGGAGGAGGAGGAGGAAGCAGAGGAGGAGGAGGAAGATGGGAAGAAGAAGAAGACCAGGAAGATGGCTCAATGGGTAAAGGTACTTGCCACTCAAGCCCAGTGACCTGAGTTGGATCCCTAGAACCGATGTAAAGGTGGAAGAACAGAACTAATGCGACTGGTGATGTCCTCTGACCTCTACATATATGCTGCGGCACACATGCATACACACAAAAATAATAATGAATAAAAAACTAAGTTTTAAAAAAGAAATAAATTTAACTTCACATGCCCTAACAATGAGGAAGTGTCTTACAGAGTTAGCCATTTTTTTCTGACCGGAAGCCCCACTTCACAGCTACACACAGTCCATCTCCACCCAGAGAAGAGTTTGCTGCCTCTTCCTCTGTAAATTAATTTTTCCTGAGAGATTTCTTTCATCATTTCGCCCTGACCTTAACCCAGCCACAAGAAGTAGGGAGCCTACAGCCCAGAATACTGCCATAGAAGGCTGCAAGGACAAGAAAGGCTATCACTACCGCTGTCTCGGATCTTGCTTCCTGTCACAGTTTTGTGAGGGGTTGTGTCCCAGGAGCAAGAACAGGGCAAGGTGGACAAGTCTGCCAGGATGGCAGCCACTGAGCAAGTGCGTCTCATCACAGCCACCCTGATCTCCAGCTGCAGATAGAAATTAAGCAGTCCTCTCTCAAGGTGTCACCACAGGATCCTGTGACAACTTTACCCAAACGGGGATCTTCACAACAATCTGAATCTACTGCTCTGTGCAGCAAGCACTTTTGGAAGATTCAAACGGCTTATATGCAACAGAGTGTGCAGCTAAAAGAGAAAATCAGGGTCCTCCTCCAGCTAGCCATTTGAAACAAAGGAGGCAAAGTCTTCCCAAAGATGTCTTCTATGATCTGGGATAACTGGGTCCAGTTGAGTTTGGTGAGTGTGGTGAAGTAAAAGAACTACATGACTGCATGGTTTGCAGTTACCAAAGTCACTAATTACCTCTAGATTTAATGGTTAATGAGATAAAACATCTATAAATCAGGTTGATGGTTGGCGTAAGAAGAAAGCCCCCAACTTCTGCTCCATTGCACTGACAACATAACTGCTCTATTCAGGTTGTCCATTCGATTAAATTTGATTATGTACTACTGTTCTTGAACAAATGGATAATTATGAAACTTGTACTTAAATTATAAACCACCTTGCTCAAGGCTCCTTTCTAAATCTAGTTATTCAATACCAATAAGAAAATTAGCTAATCAACTATTAACCAAATTAATCATCTCAAAACGAACTGATTTGGGAAAGATTTAGGAGTGGATTTTCCCATGCAGAGCAGAAGTCTATATATTACATTCAAAATATATGTTCCAGGGTCTGGAGAAATGGCTCAGTGGGTAAAGTGCTTGCTGTTTGAGCACCAGGGCCTGGGTTTAAATGACCCACATAAAGAAGCAGGGCATGGTGACACACATTTGCAACCCTAGTGATGGGAGTGGGGTAGAAACAAGTGGGTGGATCTTTGGAACTCACTGGTCAGTCATCTTACCTGTGCTACTCACACCCGATCTTGGAATTTGTGATTTATTTACTTTTTTATTAATTTATCATCATTGTTATTATGTGTGTGTGTATATGTGTGTGTGTGTGTGCGTGTGTGTGTGTGTGCACATGCACAGCACGCATGTGAAGTCAGAGGACAACTTTTATGGAGTCACTTCTCTCCTTCTATCTGGGTTCCAGGAATTAAACTCAGGTTGCCAGGCAAGCACCTTTACCCGCTGAGTCATCTTGCCAGGCCAGAAATTTATTCTTTAACATAAAAGATTAAAAGTGTTACTATGTTCTAGGCATCTAGATTCTTCAGAGCACAGAAAGTAGCACAGGGCTCATTTCCACTGAATAGATAGGGCCTTAAATAGAATTGTCATCCCCAGGGTGTATTTTGAGGCTCTGGCCCTACAGAGGAAATTTTTGGATCTTCTGACATGCTCTGATCTTTCTGGTTGGATCCATTTCCTCCTGAAAGAGCTCGTGGGAAGCGTGGCCTGGTGGGAGAGATTTTCCAAACAACCATCCAATTCTAGGAACCCCTCTGCATGTATTCCCAGCAGGCAAAGCTGTTCTCTGAGGCTGCAGGTTAAAGAGCACAATGAAGGAATGCAGGGAATCCTAACACAAAGTATCATCCAGCAGCTTGGAGGTGCAAAGGGTGAACCCCATTTCAGTAATAAGGGCGAAGAATCAAGAACAGAAGAGGAAACTCCAACCTTGCAAAGAGCGGGGCCTTGCGGCTGCAGCCCAGATTGGTGCGGCCCAGCTGCCCTTGCCTTTGTCTTCGAAGAACAACACAAGCTTTGATGTGCTGTTGCATCAGCTGCTACACATCTGCCCTTCCCTTCCCCACCCCAGGAAGTGGTAAGGAGGGTTAAGTAACAGCCTGTGAGGCAACCACTCAGGGTGGCTGTCTCTCTTTCTAGCCAGGCTCCACCCAATACTCTCCTCAAATTCAAGTCCATGAAGGAAAAGCACTCAACTGCCAGGGTCCTCCCCGCTGTCCTGACACGACACCTACTCCCTCCCACTGCCAACCTGGGTGGTGATGAACAACACCTCAGAGCCTTCTGCTTTAGTAGGATGGGTCCAGAATCTTGGAACATCAGAGCCAGAATATCTCACAGGGAATCTGAAGCAACCTTCTCATTGTGCACTTAAAACTGAAGTCCAGGGAAATAAAGTGACTTACCCAGATAAATTGCATCAACCTACCCAAACTACAGATCATGTTTCCTCTCCCCTGTACCATGAGCAGCTAAAGGACCAAAGTATTCAGACTCAGTCAACCCTTGGATGGAAAGGAACATAAGCAATGAGACCTGAGGGGTCTACAGAGTCACAAAGTCTGGGCACCCCGACTCAGGAGATGCCAAAGAGGTTGGACATATGCAGAAGAATCTTTTCATGCAGACTGGAGGAAAAAGGGCCAATTTCAGGTTGAAATGGGTCCTGGGGAAGGAGACGGGGAGGTGGGGGGCTCAGAATGAGTAACAAGGGCAACCATCACTAAAAGAGGTTAAGATGGAATTCCATGATATTTGATTGAGATCAAGAACCACTGATAAGGTGGGCATGGTGGCGCAGGCCTTTAATGCTAGCACTCGAGAGGCAGAGGCAGACAGGTCTCTGAGATCAAGGCCAGCTTAGTCTCTATAACAAGTACTAGGCCAGCTGGGGGTACAGTAGAACCCTATCTCAAAAACAAAACAAAACAAAACAAAACAAAAAACACTGACAAGGGCTGGTGAGATGGCTTAGCTAGTAAAGGCGCTTGCCACCAAGCTTTGAGGACCCAAGTTCCATCTGTGGGACCCACATGGTAGAAGGAAACAACAAACTCCTGAAAATTGTTCTCTGACCTCTGCATGCATGCTGTAGCATGTATACACACACACACACACACACACACACACACACACACACACACACACACAAATCCACACATAAATAAATGTTAAAATAATTTTGAATTTAAAAAATTTCTAGCAGTGTTCTTAACTCAAATGACATATTAGCTGTCATTACACACAAACCCACACATTTATTTTTTGAGATTGTTATTATTAAGTTTATTGAGGTAGGGTCTCACTCTGTAGTCCAGGTTGACCTTGATCTCACAGTGATCTTCTTGCCTCAGCTTCCCAAGTACTTAGATTACAGGTATGCCCCACCATACCTACCTCACATTCTTTATTAATATGTGTTTCTGTTACACAGCTAGTCAGACAGTAGCTGGCTTGAAGGTCATTGAGGATGGACCCCCCCACACACCTTCATAATCAGCTGCTTATAAAACCAGGAACCAGGGAGCTGGAGAGATGGCTCAGCAGTTAAGAACATTGGTTGTTCTTGCAGAAGACCCGGGTTCGAATCCCAGCACCCACATGGCAGCTAACAACTGTCCGTAACTCCAGTTCCAGGGGATCCAACAGCCTCTTCTGTCCTCCGTGGGCATTGCACGACACGGGTGCACTTACCTACACACAGGCAATACACACATACACATAAAATAAAAATAATAAATAAAATATGAAAAAAAATTTAAAAAAAAAACAGGAACCAAAACTGCTGGACTTTGATTACTGGTCAAAAGAATGGGCCTTCTGAACTGTCCAAAAGATCATGTGGTTACTATCTAGCTAGACATTTCTGGTAAAGAAGAAAGACACACTATTGTCCCTCCCTTGAGAGTTAATCCAAATGGACCTGTCACTATCCTAGATAAGAAAATGACCGTCAAGAAGCTGTTTGTTCCAGAAACTTTAAGAAATAGCATAAACCTAAAATGTAGGTTGGTGCGATGGTCTCCCTGGCCATTGTCTCTCACACCTTGAGAGCGATCTCCTCAATGGTCCTTTTGACTGTTGGTCACTCTGACCTCCTCTGTAGTAAAGCCTACCTGTCTTCTAGACCGAATTATGCTTCTCATATGAATTCTTTTTTTTTTCTTTTTTATAATGTGTGGCCACATTTCACAGCATTTGTGTGGGGGTCAGAGGACAACTTTGTGGAACTTTGTCCAACTTTATGGACAGCTTTTACATCGTGTTCTCTTTTCCCTTCTGCTGCTGAAAACAAGTACCATGACTAAAAGCAACTGGGAGGGGAAAGGATTTATTTCATCATATAACTACCAGGTCAGAATCCATCACTGGGGGAAGTCAGGAAAGGAACTCAAGGCAGGAACCCAGAGGCAGGAACTGAGGCAAAGACCATGGAGGAATGCTGCTTACTGGCTTGTTTCCTCTGACTTGCTCAGCTATCTTTCTTACAGTCCCCATGCCCATCTCCCCATGGCACTGCCCACAGTGGGCTGGGAACTCCTATATCAATTAGTAATCAAGGAAATGTCCCACAGGCCTGCCTGCAGGCCAGTCTGATAGAGGAAATTCCTCAGTTGAGGTTCGCCTCTTCCCACGTATCAAGTTGACAACCAAGATTAGCCCATTACACATGGGTTCTAGAGATGGAACTCAAGTCACCAGGTTTACTTAGGAAGCATCTTTACTCTCGGAGCCATCTCAGTGGCCCATTTCTGAACTCTTTTTATGCAGACCACAAGGACCAGGGAGCCAAGGGGAGCCCAGAGTGAGATCCTGGTTGCAGTTCTACTGGTGTAAGTTCCATTCACTGTAAGGGTAGCCAGCTTCCCTGGGTCTCGTGCTCCTGAGAAAAGCAGTCTCCTGCTCTTCCCCAGTCCTTGTATAAGAACCACCTCTTTCACTTTTAGGTCAAGGACTACAAATGCCACCTCATGTTTGCGCTCTTCCTAGATTCTGAAAACTCTGTGCTGAAAGACCAAGTGTTGTAGATTAGACAGACACAGGGGCTGTCTGGCACATGTAGTTGCGTTGAAGGCCATGTGCTCTCTGAGCACGTTCTGAGCACCCCATGGTCTCACCCCCCCACCAGACTTGCTCAGCCACATTCTCATGCTGATAATCAGCTCCTGAAGGATTCAAATTCTTCTAACTCTGTTTCTGGCTGAGCTCTCTAGATTTGGGGTTTGGAAAAGGGATATTTTTTTTTTTTTTGAGGCAGAATTTATAATCTAGGTTAGCCTCGAATGTTCAGTTTCCTACCTGGCTCATGGCACCACCAAACCCTACTCCTGGCTCTACTTTCACAATGCAGTTGCTCTTCTTAAATGTTCCTAATTGTTTCAGAGGGACAGAAGGCATCTTCCTTCCTTCTAAATCACAGTACACCTAAGGCTTCTAGTTGCAGGCTGAATGCTAGGTCCTATCAGTGCCCTGTGAGCACAGTCCCACCCTCTGTGGGGTGGGCTCCATGGAGAGCCCATGGGCTTATGCAGAGCCAGTAGGGTAGGACTTCAATGTGTCAAAAGACTCCGCATTAGTACACAACGCCCCTGTGTCACCTAGTAAGCCAGCCAACCCTTCCTCTGAGAAATGGTGAGTAAAAAAGGGCATGTGAGTCAGGCAAATCCCATGGATGGGGGAAGGGATAAGGAGGTAGTGGGCAAAAGGGCCAAGTAGGCCCAGAGGGAGACTGGAGGGGGTTCAATGAGAAGGTTCATGCAAGGGGGCTCCAGCCAATGGATGGGGGGAGGTAACCAATACCATCAAATCATTTTTTTAAATTATTTATTAACCACATACTTAGAAGAAGCATTTCATTACAACAGCATTGACATATTCAATAACAATTTCCTGAGCTAAGATGCATCTCTTTCAAAATTGGCTATAAATTTTTAGGTTTGTTATATATTCTGGTAATTAAACCTCTATCAGATGTATCGCTGGTGAAGATTTTCTCCCATT
>NW_008342883.1:56846-58413 GCF_000622305.1 Nannospalax galili
GATATATCTCTTTCAAGAGTGGGTGCGAGTTTCTAGGTTCACAGTTGAATCAATACAGTTATACAATATGGAACTCAGTATAAGCCCTGTAAGACATAAAATTGAATGAGTTTTTTAACCTTTAATAAAGATTTCCATTTCATTTTAGAATATATTGTTCCTTGCAGAAAGACTCATTGTTTTTGCTACTAACACTGAGATGTTGGTGCATGCAACTCTAATCTGTATATATCTGATTATTAATAGTCATAATCAATTGCACTTGGATCCTCGGCACATGTGTATGTCTATGAAGTCATCGGGTAGATTTCAATGGTAATGTTTATCACTTCTCCTAATTAGCATGAAGTAAATTTCCATGCTTCCTCCTCAAATATAATATATTTTTTTTAAGTGTGTGTGTGTGTGTATGTGTGTGTGTGACACAGAACATCCCAAACCATCTATTCAACTATACACCCACTTCCCAAATGGCACCCTCCCATAGCCTCCCTCCCCCAACTAGAGCCCTTATACTCTGATATCCCTGCTACTGTCTGCTGTGTTGTCAGCACCCCTAGCCATTCCCCATTACTTGTCCATCTGGTGAATCTAGTCAGCCTATCTAAAGGTCTTTGTTATAGGAAGGTCAGCTGTTCCTCATCTAGCAACAATCAATATATTCCTTTAATAAGATTGGGGCCTGCTGTTCATTTTCCCAGTTCTATGCTGGGTTACTATCTGGGAGTCCCTTTGGCCACCCTGGCCAATAACTCAAAATAAGATATCGCCTGTCTGGCATTGTTACTTGTTATGTAGCCTTTAGCTATGCATATGGACTCCTAAGAAATTATACTGACCACTTTAATCTTTGGTTATACTTTCCTTTTGGGTGTTTAGGACCATACAGTTGGCCCAGATAAACCAATTTATTTTTACTCTTAAAAAAAAGGGGTCACCTTAGATTCCTTGATCAAGAAGACAGGTGACCCACCACCATTACAGGACATTTTGAGAGATGCTCAGAGTACTCTGGACCTAGTCAACCTAGGAGGACAAGGAGCAAAAACTGTCATTTGTGTCCCTCTGATCAAATTATTATAGGTCTCAAAGTATGTCTGTTAAACATACAAGAAGGTTAGTTCCACCAGTCTGGTACTTTTACTTACTATGTGTCATTTAGATAAATCTTGGGCAAAGACCAATTGTTCTCAGATAACCTTACCTACACATATATTTCTTGATCTGCTATGTATAAATTGTCAGTAGGTTGTAGGAGTAATGGTTCCCTCTGGTTTTCAAAACTAGTTAGGCATTATTTATCTCTCACATTGTCTCATCCCTCCATCATAGTTTTCCCACGTAAGGTGCCCCCATTTCCCTCCCTTTCTCCCTGGATAATACCCTTCTCCTACAATCCTACCTCTCTTGAGCTCCTTCTTTCGCTTTATCCCCTAGGTTCCTTGTATACTCTTCCCTCCTCCCTCCCTTAAACTAACTCATTTTTATCCGTATCTCCCTTATTAAGGCCTGTTTCCTACTATTCTTCTCTTTCAGGTTCTTTCTTTTCCTTTACTTCCCAGGTTCA
>NW_008342883.1:59746-75616 GCF_000622305.1 Nannospalax galili
AGTAATCCCCCCGGCATTGCTCTTAAGTGCTCAAGGTTGTTACCATCAAATCATTTTTGTCTAACAAAGTAACTTAAGTCAACTCATATGTTTGCTTACTTTCATGTTCTGCTCCTTAAAAAGCCCGTGGAAGGTGGCTGACCCCAGGATTTGGAATTTGGGGCTGTTTCCAAGAATGGAAAAGATCCGTTAAAAATGAGCATTCATGGAGGCTGGAGAGATGGCTTAGTGGTTAAAAACACTTGTTGTTCTTCCAGAGGACTCAAATTGGGTTCCCAGCACCCACATGGTGGCTAACAACCATCCCTAACTCCAGTTCCAGGGGATCTGATGCCCTCTTCTGGGCTCTGTGGGCATTGCATGGATGCCATGTACTTACAGCCATACAGGCAAAGCGCTCATATACATAAAATAAAAATAATATATATTTTTTAATGAGTATTGCTTGGTGTGGTGGCTCATGCCTTTAATCCCAGCTCTTGGGAGGCAGAGGCAGGCAGATCTCTGTGAGTTCAAGGCCAGCCTGGTCTACATAGTGAGTTCCAGGCCAGCTTGGGTTACAGGGAGACCCTGTCTCAAAGAGAGCAAAAAATAAAAAATAAAATAAATAAATAAATAAAATAAAGAGCATTCACAGGCTGGGCGTGATGGCTACTCCTGCAGTCTTTGCACTGGGGGCCTGAGGTAGGAGGATCACTGAAAGTTTGAGGCCAGTTTAGGCTACAGAGAGAGACCCAGTCTCAAAACAAAACAAAATAGCCACAACAACAAAGTCATATGGCTGAATCCAGAGTTAGGATAAATAAATAAATAAAAAGCATTGGCATTTTGTCTTAAATCTATTCTTGGAACAGACAACAAATTCTTCCAAATGAAACAGGAATATCAAAGTCTAAAGGGAAATTAGAGGTGATAACACCCTGTCAGCAGTCTCATTTTGCAGATGGCCAGAGAGGCTATAACAGCAAATGATGTGCTTCAACTCGCCAACCCTGAGGCACTGGTATGGTCTGAGTGCTCAAGTCAGGCAGCTTCTGGCCTTCAGTCCTGCCTCCCTGGTTCCCATCCCCACTGCCAGGACTGCTTCATGGTTGAAAGTTTGCCTTGGGGCGCCCTCCCCTGGCTCTGGGCAAGCTACTGGTGCAGTTGAGGTGTGGGCAAGGTTCTCAAACTTCAGCCTGCCAATCATCTGTAGGATTGGTTAAAATTCACTGCCGGGCACCACTCTGGGAGGTCTTGATTTGATAGGTCTGAGATGGCTCCCCAAAATATGCGCCCTCAGACCCAGTTTTTAAAAAGTTTCTTGGTGGCTGAGGGTGTAACTCAGAAGAGTGTTTGCCTAGCATGCACGAAGCCCTGGAGTCCATTCTCAGGACCACATAAACCAGGCATGTATGAACCCAGCATTTAGAAGGTGGAGGCAAGAGGATGAGAAGTTCAAGGTCATTCTCAACTACAGAGTGAGTTCAAGGCTAGCCTGGGTTATATAAGACCCTGTCTCAAAAATTTTTTTTTTTGTTTTGCTACCAAGTTCCCAGAGTCCTAATCTGCTTCAAAGATTGGAGTTCTCTAAGTTTCTTGGAGCACACAGATATCTGAGTCAAATATTTGAGTTCAAATATCAGCACTGGGGACCTTGAACAGGATGCTTAATCTCTTAACATCTCAGTTCATTTTTTTGATGATAGCAACAACCCCCATAGAGCTAATAAAACAAATCAGTTGTAAAGTTACCTGAGGATGACCATCCTGGTACTAGATGAGTACACAAACTCACAAATATATCACTTGTCTAAAGAGATGGCACCATAAGCCAGAGATAGCCATAGTGACAGAAACAGTCTCTTAATGTTATTTTTAAAAAACACCACAAATTCTGAAGAAATAGTGTTTTTTATCCTTCCACAAATATTACCTGGGGAATTATGAGGGCCTGGCACTTTCTGTTCACTGGGTTTGCAAAAGGTGAGCACCAGTCCCTGCCTCTAGGAGCAAAGAGGAGGATGATAAACATGCCAATCCTAATAATTACCCTAATGAGTCATGGGCCTGGAAAGGAACCCTGTGCCTTGGAGCAACAACCAACCCAGTCTGGGTAGTCAAGCTAAGCTTTGAAGAGGCACCTGAGTTTTGAAGGGTGAATAGGAGTTCTTTCAAAAGTAAATTGCTAGGGAGTCACTCCAGGCAGAGCAAATCGCTGAGGCCTGAAAATAGGGTAACCACAGATGGTTCGAAGTGACCAGAACTTCTTGGGTCTGGGAAGAGAATTGACAAGAAAATCTGGGGCAGAATCCCGGACGCCATACTAAAGCATTTGGGCCTGATTCTGAGTCTGGTGGGAAGCCACTGGAAGAAACCCAACTGGAGAATTCCTTGGAAAACCGTCCCTAATGAATACCCCCAAAAGAGCTCCCCTCCTCCCAGGGCCTGAGGACCTCCCCTGCCAGGAAGCCTAGCCCAGGAACCAGAACTGGGTGGGTGCCCCCTGGGAACCAGCTCCCCTGCAAGACACTGGCAGAGCCTGGCAGCTCCTTTCCCCTTCCTGGCATCTGATATGGGGCAGCACTTTTCCCGTAGGTTTCTTCATTCCCTCCCACAAGGGTGTGGATCACTTGGGAACAAAAGGATGTTATCTAGAGCTGAGTGAGAGCTTCTGGGAGCGGGAAGGATGTGTAGGCGCAGCCGGGTGGGAGAAAGAGTCCCGTGGCCGCTGACGCAATGCAGGAAGAGGCAGGTGGAAACCCACACCTGGGAGCACACCCGGGCCTCCCTGAAGGGTGCAGGGTTCTGAGGCTGGCAGAGACCTGAGAACGTGCCATCCCAGGTGCCCACGCCTCTGATCCGCACCTAGCTGACACCTGCCCTCAGCCCCCACATTCCAAGAGGGAAGGTCCCAGCCCTGGAGAAACTGTTCGCTCACCTCACCCCCTCCTCCCAGCCCAGCCTCCGCCCCTTTGCAGACTTAGTCTTTGTTTGCTTTCCAAATAGGTTTAAAATGGAGTGTGCAAAAAGTGGCCTCCGCTATTTTTGAAAAGACTCATACAAAAAAAGGGGGGAGAAGGGAACAAACTGATTCTAAGATGCACAGATTTGAGGTTTTGTTCCCATTTCTCTTTCTCCCGTGGAGGGGTAGCAACTTGCTCTTCTGGGAGCAATCCTTTTATTTTTAGGAAAATATTTTAATAGGTCTTTGGGTTCTGAAAGGATAAACCCGGGAGCCTCCTCTTCTGGGAAGGAGACAATTCGAAGCAAGGCCATGGGAAGAACAGGCTATGCACCTTCTCTGGGAAAGTGAAATCTTTGGGAGGGAAACATTCTTAAATCTGCGCTTTGGGGAGTTCAGCAGAGGGCACCAGGAGAGGGCTGGTGACCTGCAAGAGGGCCTCTCAGCCAGGGTATGAATTCCCAGGAGTCAGTCATTGCAAACACTGGGAGCTGGAACCCAGGGATGGGCTGGGCTGGGCTGCTCCTGCTTGGTAACTGAGCCTGCAGCCTCCAGTTTTCACCACCCGCAGGGCTACCAGACCAAGCCAGTTCAACTCACTGTGCTTCCTAAGAGACTACAAAATCAGGTAACACTAAAACAGTCACTGTCCCCTGTCCCAGCTACCTGGAGAGAAAACCCTCTTCCCTGTTCTGTGATGGATGTGGGCAATGCCAGCCCAGCCTCATAGGTCTAATGTGTTACTTTGAACAGCTTCTTTAAAAGAGGTAAAAAAAAGCTGTTTGTTTATTTGAAGTCACACTTTTACTATGTATCCACCTGGCCTGTTTCCATTGATAAATCATGTTTTGAAACTTGGGGCAGGTTTCTTCAAAGTGACAGATGATAATTAAGTTCTAGTACCTGCAAGAGCTAACTTTACCTATACTAGTTAAATAATCTTAATATTTATAAGTAAATGAGACCAGGCATGTAGAAGTGCTTTGCAAATGTAATTATTGTTATTGTCATCATAATTATAAAAATTATTATGGTGCCAGGCATGGTGGCACAGGCCTCTAGTCCCAGCACGTGGGAGGCAGAGACAAGCGGATCTCTGTCAGTTCCAGGCCAGCTGGGGCTACAGGGAGACCCTGTCTCAAAAAGACCAAAAATTTATTATTATTAATATTATTATTATTTTATTGAGACAGAGGCTCCTATGTAGCCCTAATTGACCTGGAACTTGCTATGTAGACTAGGCTGGCTTTGAGCTTACAGCGAACCTCCTGCTTCTGCCTCCTGAGTGGTGAGATTTTAGGCATGTGTCACCATGCCTGCTATAAGCTTTATATCAATATTCTTTAAATTTTTATTTATTTCTATTTTATCTGTATAAGTGTTTTGCCTACATAAATGTAAGTGTGCCATGCATTCGATGCTCACAGAAGCCAGAAGAGGGTGTCATATCCCCTGGGACTGAAGTTGGTTGTTACATAGACTATGTGGGTGCTGGGAATTGAACCCAGATCCTCTGCAAGAGCATCCAGTGCTCTTATCCACTGAATCTCTCCAGCCCCTATTATTAATATTCTATTTTTTATGTGATGAGTATATTGCCTGCAGGTGTGTTAGTGCGCCATGTTGTGTAATGCCTGCGGAGGTCAGAAGAGGGTGTCAGATTCTCTAGAACTGGAGTTATGGAGAGTTGTTAGCCACCATATGGGTGCTGGAAATCAAACTCAGGTCCTCCGTAAGAGCAGTGCTTTTTTTTTTTTTTTTTTTTTTTTTTTTTTTTTGGTCTTTTGGAGGCAAGGTCTCCCTGTAGCCCCAGCTGGCCTGAAACTTACGGTGTAGACCAGGCTGGCCTTGAACTCACAGAGATCCACTTGCCTTTGCCTCCCGAGTGCTGGGATTAAAGGCCTGGCTGGGAGCAGTCAGTACTTTTAACCACTGATCCATCTCCCCAGCCCCTATTATTAATATTCTTACCTCTCTTCCTCTCCTTTTCTTGTCTGATCTGCTTTTTAAAAAATATTTTTATTTATTTTTAAATTTTATTATTTTTATTTTATGTGTATGTGTGTATTGCCTGCATGTGGGTAAGTGATTCTGTGTTGTACAATGCCCAAGGAGATTAGAAGAGGCTGTCGGATCCCCTGGGACTGCAGTTATGGATAGTTGTTAGCTGCCATGTGGGTGCTGGGATTCAAACCTTGATCTTCTGCAAGAACAGCCAGTGTTCTTAATTGCTGAGCCATCTCTCCAGCCCCTTATTTATTATTTTTAGTTTATGTGTATGAGTGTATTGCCTGCATATATGTAAGCACATCTATGTTGTGCAATGCCCATGGTGGTCAGAAGAGGGCATCAGTTCTGTAGGGAGTTTGAAGTATCAATTGACCCCTATGGAACTGATGAAAAAATAAATAAAATATTTAAATATCATATTTTTATTTCTCAGAGCTCTTTATCATCCTCTGATTATTTATTCTCCTGTTCTTTTTTTCATAGATGTGCATCTTCTTTTAGATCTCTGTGATTGTTAGTTAAATGCATACATATAAATTTTAAAGATCTGTGCTTATTTTTATTTATGTATATGTGTGTGACTGTGTGTGAGTATGTCACATGAATGCAGGTATCCAAGGAGGCCAGGAAAAGGTGTTAGATCCCGTGGAACTGAAGTTACAGGTCATTGTAAGATGCCCAACATGGGTGCTGAGTACCACTCAGGTCCTCTGCAAGAGCAGCAAGCACTCTTAACTGCTGAACAATCTCTCCAACCCCAAGGATAGAAAATTATATTTAAAAAAATAATAATAATGGGCCCAGTATAGTGTCACACTCTGGTAATTCTAGCACTGAGGGTGGCGGTCAGGGAGCTAAGGCAGGAGGATCATAAGTTCCAGGGATGCCTGGGTTATGTAATGACACCCAGTCTCAAAACAATAATGTAAGAAAATACATAAATCCCCAAAGTAAAAGTGCCCACTAGATGTCCCATAGAATGGAGGAAAATGCCAAGGCAATATTTTGACATTCAGAATATCAGGAGAGTTGGAGTAACCCAGGAGGTTTTAAAGAGAAAAAACCAAGGCCTGTAGAAAGGGTAAGAATGTGACTGACATCAGACATCGCAACAGCAGTGCATGATACTGAGGAAAGTAATGTTAGGTACTCAAAGTTCTAAGTGAGAATCACTTTTTATACTAGAATTCTATACTTAGTCAAAAGAAGGATAAGTATGGAAAAAGATATTTTCAGATAATGTAAGAACTCACAAAATTTTCCCTCCCACACACCTTTTCTTAGGAAGGTAGTAAAAGATATGATTCAGTGAAATGAAAGACTAAGCCAAGAACAAGAAACAAAGGCACTCTAAAACACTGAGGAACAATCCAAAAGGGAATCCTGATGACAAGAGGCCCTATGATGACACCTGTGCCCCAGGTGCAGCAAGAAATCTGTCCAATTTGGATCAGGATGACAGTCGCTACAGAGGGGAGGCCTCCAGCAGTGTGGGGTAGGGAGGCAGGCATAGATTATCTGATGATACATGGGGATATTCAGGGGAAAAACTGTGCTAGATATTTAATAGATACTCATAGGGGGGGTGTTAGCAATAGCTATCTAAAAAGCTAGGCAAAAGAAAAACACCTGTTAACTACAGAAAAAAAAAGTTGGAGGAAATGTAATTAGTACTGGTCATGGCATATACATAGTCAAGATGGTCTAAATATTGACTTCATTTAGTTAATAAGTGGACTACCAGGCTGGAGAGATTGCTCAGTGGTTGCAAGTGCTTGCTGCTCTTGCAGAGGACCTTAGATCACTTCCCACTTGTAACTCCAGCTCCAGAGGATCTGATGCCCTCTTCTGGCCTCCTAAGGCACCTGCACTCACATACACATATCACACACAGACACACAGACACAGACACACACACACACACACACACACACATACACACACACACACACACATTCATACACATAATTTAAAAAATAAAATAAGCCAGGCATAGTGGTGCATACATCCCAGCACTCAAGCGGCAGAGGCAGGCAAATCTCTGTGAGAGTGAGGCCAACCTGTTGTACATAGCAGGTTCCAGGTGAACTGGGTCTGCAGGGAGACCCTGTCTCAAAAGATAAAAAATAAAATAAATCTTTTGTAAAAATGTGCTACACTTGAGGATATAAAGAAAGGGAAATATAAGAAAAGTTAAAGGCTCACTTAACATGTTGGCTATCAATAGGTAGTATCTGTGTTAGTTACTTTCTCATTGCTGTGATAAAATATTTAGCAAAAACAACCCAAGGAAGGGTTTGTTTGGGCTCGCAGTTCGAAGGTACAGTCCTTCATGGTGGGGACTGCTGGCGGCAGGAGCTTCAGTCACATTGAATCAGCAGTCAGGATACAGAGAGGGATGAATGCTTGTGCTCTGCTCACTCTCTCCTTTTTTTTTTTTTCATGTTTCTATTTTTATTTTTTTGCTTTGATAAATCAGTCGCTTCACAAAAATCCCCTTAAAGACAACAATCTAAGAAAACATATTGTTACAGTATTCACATTTTAAAGATTGTCAGTTTCAAAGATGGTAACTAAGAAAGGCAGACTGCTGAGTTCTCTCACTGCCTGCCAGAAGTGGCCTTTGGGATGGGCAACACCCCTGCCAGCACCCCGGAGCTGTGCAGAGAGGAGCACGTTCTGCTGCCCATGCAGGTGCCCTGCTTCCCACGTGGGTACCCTGCCAATCAGCAGGCTACACAGGGGCTAGCAGCCCTAGCTGAAGGACCATCTGCATCTGCACCTCTGTGCGTTTGACAATCTGGACTCAAGAAGCTGAAAGCTGAGCCCCTCAGCTGGGTAGGCCAGCCAGGCTAGGCTTCTGCTAGGCAGCTGGACAGCAGGAATGACACAGGTTGACAACACATTCAAAAGGCTCCCTCACTCTCTCCTTTTAATTCAGTCCTGGACTGACTAGAAAGGTGCTGTTCACAGTTAATGTGGGTCTCCCACCTCAATTAACTCAGGCACAGACATGCCCAGCGGTTTGTTTTCTAGGTGATTCCATACCCTGTCAAGTTGACAATTAGTATCAGCCACCACACTGACTATGTTCCGCATGTTTAAAAACAGAGGTGACCTTTATAACTAAATCAGTGCAAATGGGGAGCTGCTTGGCTCTCTTCGTCTGGGGTTATCAGTCAGACCAGGGCTGGAAGGCTGAGCTTGGAGGACAGTGGGGAAATAAGTGTGTGGTTGGCACAAGCCCTTCCTTCCTGGGCTGATACCCAACAGTTCCAGGCCCAGTTTGTGCTCAGGTGACCCTGGAAAGGGCCCTGAAAAGTGAAAGCCAGCTTTGTGGAACAGAGAGCTCCATCTCTGAGTGGAAAGCAGAGAGAAAGGAAGGAGAATTTGAGGGGGAGGGGACAGTGCAGAAGGGCAGGGGGATAACAGATGAAGCTAAATTAATTTTGGAAACCATTAAATCTTTGAAAAGAGAGCGTGTTTTCAGCAGGGACAGTGAATCACTGTGATTTGCAGAAACAGGCACAAAGCAATTAGCCATCTGGATGCTGTGGCTTCCAGCCCCCCAGCGGAAACTTCAAGTAAGCGGAAGGCTGGTCATTACACGGCCCAGGCCCAGCACTCCAGGATCCACAGATAACTTTGTGCTTCCAGCCTGTTGGAAGTCCAAAGGCTTGGGACAAAGGGCAACTTGAAATGCGACCCACAAAATGGGCAGGAAGAGCAGCGGCAGCCAAGGGAGCCAGTGCTACGTCCTTCTTCCTGTGTGCTTCCTTCAGAATACATGTGATTGAGTAAGCAGTTCATTCAACCAATGAGCATTTATTAATCACCTACTATCTTCCAGGCTTTGTGATAGTACATAAATTATGTCACTTAATTCTTATGACTTACATTCCAGGGGTCCCACCCATGACAAAATCCCAAGAGGGTATATCTCATGGTACTCAATGTGAAAAATCACCCTGCAGTTTTCAGTCAGTATAGCCTTGCTTGGGAGCGTATACTCTTATTTGTTTATTGTTTTTGTTCGTTTTGTTTTTTTTGAGACAGAGGCTGACTTTGGGTGTTTGGTTGTTTTTGTTTGGGGAGTCGGGATATTACTATGTAGCACTGGCCAGCCTATACCTCCGCTGTGTAGACCTGGCCAGCCTTGAACTCACAGAGATCCATCTGTCTCTGCCTCTCCCAAGTGCTGGGACTACAGACGTGTGCCCAGAGTCTGACTTTGTAACTCAGGCTAGCTTCAGAGGCATGGTGATCTTCCTGCATCAGCCTCCCATGTTCTGGGATTATATGGATGAGCCACCATGCCTGCCTTCTTTTATTTATTTTTCAATCAATGAGAAAATAAAAACAAAAGAAGGTGGTGTTGCTGAGGGTACAGAGTACCTGCCTAGCAAGGATGAAACCCTGGAAATGATGCCTAGCACTGCATAAATAGGGTATAGTGGCACATGCCTGTAATCCTAGCACCCTGGAAGTAGTTGGAAGATCAGAAGCTTAAAGTCACGTTCGGCTACACAGACAGTTCAAGGCTAGCCTGGGCTACATGAAACTCTGTCTCAAAAACAGACAAAAAGATAAAGTGAATTTGCTCAAGGTAAGAAGCAGAATTGAGACTAAATTGTGGAATTCTGCGCACTTTCCTGTATGATTCATGTGAATAAATTGGTCCTCTGTCTGGCTCATATGGATTCAAGGAGACAAGAGGGAAGCCAGGAAGGGAGAAATCACCCAGAGGACCTAGAGGTCAGTGCTCCCTTGTGGAGGAGCCCCATGCCTTGTCCCTTGCTTGAGTTTTCTGGGGGACCCTTGACCCACCATTTCTGCCCTTGGTTTTGATAAAGTGCCTCTCCAAAGCCTCAGCAAGGAGCTGCTGAGCTCAGCTCAGGATTCTGCAATGGCCGAGGAGTCCCCAAAGGAGCTGTCATTTTCTGTCTGTATCTACAGTCCATTCAGCTGGGCAGGGAGAACCAGATCTCAAGCAAGCAAAAGGCAGAGGGAAGGCAAAGACCTTGGAGAATCTGGGAGTGCAGCCTTGCCTGCTTCTCCCCAACAGTGGTCTGGGACAAAGTGACTGAACTCTCTCCTTGTTTTTTTCTTGTATAAGATGAGGTTAAGGTTTCCACCCTACTAGGGTGGTAGTGAGGATTAAGGTGGTCACAGCTGCCCTTGGACTAGTGCAGAGTTTAAGTAAGGAGGCTCAAGAAACTGGCTACTTCCAGGTCCACGAACGTTTTCCCACTCAGCTATGGCTGCCATGGGAGACATAAGCTTGCTGTCACCAGATCTTTTTATTTGTCCAGAACAAGAAATCAGTTAGTTAGTTAGTTAGTTAGTTAGTTAGTTAGTTAGTTAGTTAATTTTTTTTAGAGTAAAGGGTCACCTCATGTAGTCCAGGCTGGCTGGGAACTTACTGTATAGGCCAAACTACACAATCCTTCTGCCTCAGACTTTGAGGGTACTGGGAATAGAGGTGCACTCACTCTGTGAGGACAGAAAAAATCATGTCCTTGGGACATCAGGGTGTGAACTCTGATGTCCCTACAGGGCTCTTGGCACATTGAGTGCTGGTTTCCTTCCTCCCTGTCTCATGCACCCACCTCTAGGGTCTGTCTCTTGGGTGGCTTTTTACACCCAAGTTGTAAGGTGAGCCAGGGTTAGCTCAGTTCTGTGGTCACTAGAAGTCAGCCAGGAACAGGACTACCACCTGGGAGGACCACCGAGCCTCTTCCCTGTGAAGGGTGAGGCCTAGAAACCTTCTGAAGGTAGAGATGAGAAGCTAGGAACCAAGGCATCAGGCACTGTGGCCCTGGGAAGAGTCTGGCCACAGGCAGGCAGAGTGACATCCTTGGAGCTCCATTGCATACACCGAGGGGGCACGCAGATGCCTTGCAAGGCTGGCGTGGCCTTTGGCTGCAACTACACCTAGGAGACGGGCTCAGGAACGAGAGAAGCCAGTGCCTTCCCACCTCAGCCTCCTCTGATGAGAACCCCTTACCTGCACCTTGCAGACTGCTGGTCTTGCATCAGAGTCCTTCCCAGAAGCCAAGTGCTTCCTGCTCCCTCCTGCCCTGCTGCCCATCAGCCTTTCCCAGATTCTCCCCCTGGGCCTCTGAGGAACCTGCTGCACTGCCACATGACATCTCACACTCTCCAGGCCATGTAGCTGTCCCTTGAAAAGGGTGTGAAAACCCTTTTAAACTCCCCTTTGTTCTAGCACTGCCTAGTAAACCCTGAAGGTGAGAAAATGTCGATGTCAGTGCCCCACCCTGAAGATGAGGAAGATCCCTCCAGGACAGGAAGAGATTGGCACCCCTGCCCAGCCAAGACTGCCCGGTGCCCACAGACCGGGCTCAAAACTCACCCATCCGAGCACCAGATAAACCGAAACAGACATTTTACAAAACCAGAAAGACAAGGAAGGCCAAGCAACTATTTGGCATTAGAGGAGGCCAAAGAGGCCTGACAGCTAAATTCAGGGTAGACTCCTAGATGACATCCTCAGAATGTGCGTGTGTGTGTGTGTGTGTGTGTGTTAAATAACTGATAAAACTTAAATATAACAATTGGTAAATTTGAATACCAACAAACATTGTATTAACTGGACCCACACCTGTCACCCCAATACTTGGGAAGCCTAGGCAGGAGGATTGTTGGAAGTTTGAGGACAGCTTTGATTACATAGAGAGTTCCAGGCCAGCCTGTGCTATAGAGTGAAATTCTGCCCTAAAGTACATACACACATGCATAATTTCATCAATGTTAAATTTCCTGAAGTTGATTGTTGAGCTGTAATTATGGAAAGGCATGTCCTTACTTTCACTTTTGTTTTCTCTAAAGTACTCAGGGATAAAGAGCCATTTGCAACATATACTCAAAATGGGTTGGAAATAAAAACAGTAATGTGTGCTTTATTGCCCCTCACAGCCCCTCACATGGTGAAGTTACTAAATGCACTAGCAATTCTACTTGCAGGTAAGTGCCCAAGGAAAATGTAAATACATGTCCACACAGAAGCTTGGACCAAATGTTCATAGTAGCATTGCTTACTCACAATGGCCAAAAATGAAGAAACAACCCAAGTTGTCCATCAACTGATAAATGGACAAACTGTGATACATCCACATTTCTCAGCTGTAACAAAGAATGTGGTACTGATACATGCTGTGATATGGATGACTCATAAACACATTATGCTAAATGAGAAAGTGAATCATGAAAGATGACTTAAGAGCTCTTTTTTTTTTTCCTGTCTTTTTGAGACAGGGTCTCACTGTAGCCCCAGCTGGCCTGGAACTCACTATGTAGACCAGGCTGGCCTCAAATTCACAGAGATCTGCCTGCCTCTGCTTCCTGAGTGCTGGGATTAAAGGCATGTGCCATCATACCCTGCTTATTTATTTATTTATTTATTTATTGTTTTTTTAATATTTTATTTTTATTTTATGTGTATGAGTGTATTGCCTACATGTATGTGAGTGCACCCATGTTCTGCAATTCCACAGAGGTCAGAAGAGGGCTTCAGATTCCCCTGGAACTAGAGTCAAGGACGGTTCATAGATACCATATGGGTGCTGGGAACCGAACCCAGGTCCTCTGCAAAAGCAGTCAGTGCTCTCAACCACTGAGCCGTCTCTCCAGCCTCTTATTTATTTTTTCAGAGATAGTCACATATATCCCAGGCTGATCTAGAATTGGCTGTGTTGCCAAAGATGACTTTGACTTCCCAAGTGCTAAGATTATAGGTGTGAAAATTTGATTTTTCAAAAAGAAACAAATTTACCTATCTTTCATTTAGAACCTAGTTATGGAGATGTTAGTGGCACAGACTCGAGTCTGACAAACAAAGACTTAGCGCCACTGTTTACTGATTATGTCACTTTGAGTGACTTGTCTCTTTGGGGCTCAGTTTGTTCATCCATAAAATGGCAGTGACACTAATAATACTAACCCAAGAAAACTTTGTGTAGTACTGGCTGGCCTGGAATTCTCTATGTAGACCAGGCTGGCCTCAGAGTCACAGAGAGCCACTTGCCTCTGCTTCCTGAGTGCTGAGATCAAAGGTGTGTACCACACCAGGCCCAAGAAAACTTTTATAATGATTAGAGACAATACACATGAAGCTCAATCTTTTTATGTAGCAAGTACTCAATATGTATAGTTTTATTCATTAAATTTTTTTAATGTGTATGAGCATATTACCTGCACGTATGTAAGTGCACCTATTCAAGCAATACCCACAAAGGCCAGAAGAGGGCATCAGCTCCCCAGGAAGTGGAGTTATGGATGATTGTTAGCTGCCATGTGGGTGCTGGGAACTGAACCAACCAGGGTCCTCTGCAAGAGCAGCAAGTGCTCTTGACCCCTGAGTCATCTCTCCAGCCCCTAAAATTTTTTTTAAAATAATAGTTTCATATTAAAAACAAATTCATGTTTATTAAGAACATTTTGAAGTGCACATATACATACATGCATACACTCATACACATAAAATAAAAATAAATAAACCTTTAAAGAGAGAGCAGGTGTACATAGAGTTTTTTAAAAATAAAATTTTGAGCTGGGCATGGTGGTGCACGCCTTTAATCCCAGCACTTGGGAGGCAGAGGCAGGCAGATCTCTGTGAGTTCAAGGCCAGCCTGGTCTACATAGTGAGTTCCAGGACAGCTGGGGCTACAGGGAAACCTGTCTCCAAAAAAGACAAAAAAAAAAAAAAAAAGTAAATTTTGTAAAATGCAAACATACAAAGAAGTAAAAACTGACAGAACTCTAAATTCCATGATGATCACTGCTAACATTTGGGTATATATTTTTCTGGGCTGTGATCTATTGATCGTACACATAATATTTGGCACATTATACATATTATTTTGTAACATGATTTTTTTACTGTACATAGCAGGAGTCCACCAAACGACTTCTACCTGTCAGCAACTTGGCTTGGCTATGGGCTTTATCATCAATGAGACAGACACCCAACCCTTAGGAGTGGGTGAAATCTAGACTCAAAAGAGACTTGTGAGCCATTACCCAGAGGAGGCAATTTGATAGAAGCCACATTGAGAAAGAAGAAAGGCCTAGCAGTAGTTCTCGGCCTAGACACCGTGGAAGAGTGTGGCTCTTCATGACTAAAGGGCAGTTTCAGATAGAGGAGCCAGGAAGTGCTACCTGGGCAGGGGAAACCTGGAGCAGACCAGCTGAGGCATGTTCACAGACTGTTTTGATAGGTGGATCATTGAAGGAGTGGGGATAGCTAGGTCTAAGAGGCCAGAAATATGTCAGTGTTTCTGGGGTACATTTCAAGGCTTAGAACAGACTCCAACCTTCCAACTCTACCTCTTCTAACACAGCACTTAGAATCCCAAATTTTGGAGCCAGACTGGCTGAGTTCATAGCCTTTTTGTGTCCCTTAGCAGCACCAAACCTCTCTGAACCTTATTTCTCATGTGAACAATGGAAACATAATAGTAAATTTCTCTGTGTAGTTATGAGGATTAAATGAATTTCTGTCATTTGAAGCATGGCTGGAACAATCCATGTCTGGTACATGGCAAGGGCTCCACATTGTTCTTAACCTAATGTCTCCACCTCTTCCATAGTTTCTGAATCTTTAGTAATTTGACTCCAAGGGAATATAACAAAGAGCAAGGAAGGGGGAAGGGCTGGCGGCAAATGCCCCGTGATCCTAGCACTCTGGAGGCTGAGACAGGACAACTGCTGTGAGTTTAAGAGCAGGTTGTTTAGCATAGTGAGTTTTAGGCCAGCCAGGGCTGCTTAGTAAGACCCTGTCTGAAAAAGAAGGAGGAGCGGGGAAGCAAAGTGAATGCCCAGCACCCTGGGATCACAGGAGCAGACTGTTTGCCAGAACTGGGAATCCACCTAGGAGTTGGGGCAGGTCAGGAACCATCTTACCCAACTGCTTCCGGGGTACTGACTAATGTCTGGTTCCCTTCCTTCGCGTCTGTCTTCTGTCCGGAAGGCAACCCCACAGTGCTGTTTCCCTTCATGGGGAGAAAACTGTGATGGGAGGAAGGAAATGGGCAGGGAATGATCTTCATGACCCTACCAGTATGCAAATCTTCTGATGAGACAAGTAATTTTTCAAGAAAACACATCCTGTTCCCTGTGGAACACTTAGCTGACGTCTGGAACCAGTTGGGGTAGTTAGGATCAGAGTCATTGTCCAGGGAACTAGTAGCCCCCAGCCATCTCCCTGAACTGGAGGGCCGATGCCTGAGGGGTCAGACTACAGGCACAATGGCCCCAAGCTTGAGTGTGAAAGTGAACTGACCAGGGCACATCCCCTCCCTCCTGGTGGAACAGTGTTGGAGGAGCCTGGCTTCTGGGGCTAACCCACCGTGTGACTGGGCAGCCCTTTTCCTCTGTAGGTCTGACTTTCCTGCTCTGCAATGAGGGGGTTAAACTAAATCAAGTGTTTGCAACTTGGGGTATTTATCTTTAATGGGTTTCAGGGCATTGGGGTCACTCCTCTGTTGTAGGCAAAATTCTGTACATTTGTGCATCTTTTGGGGAAGGTATGCAAAGCTATCATCATTTCACAGAGAGGTTTGTTTCCCCGACAGAAGCTTAAGTGGCCTCTGTTGAGCTGGGTACTGTTGGGTAGAAGCTTCTTAGAGACAACGGTGTGCCTTACGGAGCATAGCATACAGTGCCTGGTACTCAGGTGATGCTCGGTAACATGAATTTCTGTACATTTGTGCATCTTTTGGGGAAGGTATGCAAAGCTATCATCATTTCACAGAGAGGTTTGTTTCCCCGACAGAAGCTTAAGTGGCCTCTGTTGAGCTGGGTACTGTTGGGTAGAAGCTTCTTAGAGACAACGGTGTGCCTTACGGAGCATAGCATACAGTGCCTGGTACTCAGGTGATGCTCGGTAACATGAATGA
>NW_008342883.1:75675-77100 GCF_000622305.1 Nannospalax galili
CAGCCTAGGCTGTAGGAGTTAAATGAACCAGTGACAACAGGGCTGGTGAAGGGCCAGGGTGATGGAGAGCAAGGAAAGGCAACATCCAGTACTCAGGAGGTAGAGGAAGAAGAACCAAGAATTCAAGGCCATCCTCAACTACACAGTGAGTTCCAGGCCCTCCTTGGCTGCCTGTGGCACTGCTTTAAAAAAAAAAAAAAACAGTATCGCACCCTCCCATCTCCCCAGCCAGTCTCTCCTCCTAGCCTGGGTCCTGTCCCATTCCTTGTCTTGGCACCCCAGACACCTGGGGAAACACCACTGCTTCCTGATACTTTGCATCCAGACCAACTCAGTGCCTTCTCTGGTCCCCAGGAGCACTGCTTCTGGGCCTGGCCCCACCCTCACCTCCCTCTGCTTTCCTGGGCCTGTACAACCCACAGGCCTCTCTCCAACCTGCAGGCCTCTCTCTGGGGTAAGTCCATCCCACCCTCCGTGCCTTGACTCCCCCAGCCTCATTCACCCTCCCATCTCCCCAGCAGGTCTCTCCTCCTAGCCTGGGTCTTGTCAAATTCCTTGTCTTGGCACCCCAGACACCTGGGGAACCACCACTGCTTCCTGATCCTTTGCATCCAGACCAACTCAGTGCTTTCTCCGGTCCCCAGGAGCACTGCTTCTGGGCCTGGCCCCGCCCTCACCTCCCTCTGCTTCCCTGGGCCTGCCAGCCTCTTTCCTGGACAGGGCTGACCTTTCCTCTTCCTGATCCTTTGCATCCAGACCAACCCAGCTCCTCAGTGCAGTCCCCAGGAGCCCTTGGGGCTGCTTCCCACCCCCATCTTCCTTTGCATCTCTGGGTGGCATGGCCACCAGCTGCCCTAGACCAGCATCTTTCCTGGGCCAGGCTCCCAGGCCAGTCCAACCCCCAAATTCCTGAGGCCAAAATCTTTCTTTAGAAGAAAGCCTAAGAGCATCTGATCCTCATCTGAATTGGGCCTCTGTGGGAACTCCTGGAGACAAAAGCAATCTGGCCACTCCAATATAAATTCGAAAGAGAGAACCAGAAGCTTAGAAGAACCAGCTTTTTATGCCCAAAAAGTAAACCACAAAGACACATAAAGTTCAAAAAAAGAAGCAGACCTAAACTTGAAGGCTTGAGTCTCACACAAGAATCAGAAACTGCAAAGGAAATTCATATGTCAAAATCACAGAGAAAAAATAATAACATGAAAACTAAAATAACATATGCCCAACAAATACCAATAGTCCTCTAGAGGAGTACAATGAGAAACCCCTAGACAATAACACAGCACATGAACTCAAAAGAACAATTATAAACATGATAAAAGAATTCAGTGACTTTAAAGAACACACAAAGAAAGAAACGACAGGAAAAAGCCTCACCAATAGGATGAATGAAATGGAAAACAGAGTATCAAGACTGGAAGA
>NW_008342883.1:80976-82315 GCF_000622305.1 Nannospalax galili
TTTGACCCAGTGATACCACTCCTTAGCATATACCAAAAGAACTCATCATATTGCAGAGACACTTGTACATACATGTTTGTTGCTGCTCTTTTCATGATAGATAAGAGATGGAAACAATGTAAGTGTCCCTCAACTGACAAGTGGATAATGAAAATGTAGTTTATTTATATAATGGAGTTTTAGTTAGCAGTAAGGAAAGTTGAAATCATGAAATTTGCAGGTAAATGGATGGAACTAGAAACTGTTATACTAAGTGAAGTAACACAGACTCAGAAAAAAAACAAACAAAACAAAACAAAACAATGTATGTTCTCCCTCATATGTGGCTCCTAGTACCAAATCCTGATAAGTGATTATGTATCCAGACATAACTACAGGAACAAGGATAATGAAAAGGAATCAGGGAGGTAAAGGAAAAGAAAGAACCTGAGAGAGAAGAACAGTAGGAAACAGGGGTTAATAAGGGAGATATGGATAAAAATGGGGTTATTGAATTGGGAGGGGAGAGGAAGGATTATACAAGGAACCTATGGGATAAAGGGAAAGAAAGAGCTCAAGAGAGGTGGGACCATAGGATAAGGGTATTATTAAGGGAGAAAGGGGGGGAATGGGGGCACCTTAAGTAGGAAAACCATGATGCAGGGGTGAGACAATGTGAGACATAAATAATGCCTAGCTAGTTTTGAAATACAGAGAGAACCATATTACTCCTACAACCTACTGACAAATTATACATAGCAGATGAAGAAATATATGTCTAGGTAAGGTTTATCTAAGAACAATTGGTCTTTGCCCAAGATGTATCTACATGACACACAATAATTAAAAGTACCAGACTGGTGGAACTAACCTTTTTGGATGTTTAACAGACATACTTTGAGGCCTATAATAATTTCGTCAGAGGGACATAAAGGACACTCTTTGCTCCTTGCCCTCCCAGGCCGACTAGTTCCAGGGGACTATGGGCATCTCTCAAAATGTCCTGTAATTGTGGTGGGTCACCTGTCCTCTTGATCTAGGTAAGGTTTATATGAGAACAATTGGTCTTTGCCCAAGATGTATCTACATGACACACAATAATTAAAACTAGCAGACTGGTGGAACTAACCTTCTTGGATGTTTAATAGACATACTTTGAGGCCTATAATAATTTGGTCAGAGGGACATAAAGGACAGTTTTTGCTCCTTGCCCTCCTAGGTCAAGTAGTTCCACTGGACTATTAGCATCTCTCAAAATGTCCTGTAATGGTGGTAGGTCACTGGTCCTCTTGATCAAGGAGACCAAGGAGACCCCACCAGATGGACTTGAACCAGTGTCCAGCCTACAAAGAGGAGGGTC
>NW_008342883.1:82617-102325 GCF_000622305.1 Nannospalax galili
GTAGCCAAAGGGACTCCCAGATAGTAACCAAGCATAGAACTGGGAAAATGAACAGCAGACCCCAATCTTATCTAAAGGAATATTGACAGTTGATTACTGCTAGATGAGGAACAGCTGACCCTCCTAAAACAAAGACCTCTAGATAGGCTGACTAGATTCACCAGAAAGGCAAGTAGTAGGTAATGGCTGTGGAGCTGACAACACAGCAGACATTAGCAGGGATATCAGAGTATAACGGCTCTAGTTGGGGGAGGGAGGCTATGAGAGGGGGCCATCTGGAAAGTGGGTGTATAGTCGAATGAGATGGCTTGGGGTGTTCTGTGTAATATACACACACAGGAGGAAGCATGGAAATTTACGTCATCCTAATTAGTAGAGGTGATAAACAATACCATTGAAATCTGCCCGATGACTTTATAGACATACACAGGCACCAAGGATCCAAGTGCAAACGATTATGACTAGTAATAATCAGATACATACAGATTAGAGATGCATGCGCCAACATCTCAGTGTTAGTAGCACAAAAAATGAGTCTTTCTGCAAGGAAACATATATTCTAAAGTGAAATGGAGATCTTTTTTAAAGGTTAAAAACTCATCCAATTTTATGTCTTACAGGGCTTATACTGAGTTCAATAATATGTAACTGTATTAATTTAACTGTGAACCTAGAAACTTGCAGCCACTTGTGAAAGAGATGTACTTTTGCTCTGGAGTTTGTTATTGAATATGTTAAAGCTGTAGTGAAATGCTGCTTCTAATCATGTAGTTATTAAATTTTTTTAATGATTAAAAAATAATATTTCTTCAAAGCATAAAAATTTGCTCCTTAATAATTAGTAGATGTGAAAAACATTACCATTGAAATCTACCTGATGACTTTATATCCATGCTCAGATGCCAAGGAGCCCAGAAAGTAACGAATTGTGACTAGTAATAATTAGATATATAGAGGTTAGAAACGCATGTGCAAACATCTTAATGTCAATTTCATTAAAAATGAATTTTTCTGTATAAAACTGTGTATTTCAATAATGAAATGGAGATCTTTTTAAAGGTTAAAACCTCATTTAATTTTATGACTTATAGGGTTTATACTGAGTACAAAATTGTATAACTGTAATAATTCAACTGTAAACCTAAAAATTTACAGCCAATGTAGAAAGAGATACATCTTAGCTCAGAAAATTGCTGTTGAATATTTCAATGCTATTGTAATGAAATGCTTCTTCTAAGTATTCGGTTATTAAATAAATAATCAACTGGGAAAAAATTGTCCTGGGGGGTAACACACCTTTAATCCCACACTCAGGAGTCAGAAGCAGGTAGATCTCTGTGAGTCTGAGGTCAGCCAGGTCGACCAAATAAGTTCCAGGCCAGCTGGGTCTATAGGGAGACTGTCTCAAAAAAACAAATATGAAAATATTTTTTTTTAAAAAGGTGTGCCAGACATAGTAGCAAGTGTCTTTAATCCCAGCATTTGGGGGGCAGGGGGTGGTGGATCTCTGTGAATCTGAGTCCAGCCTGGTCGACATAGTGAGTTCCAGGCCAGCTGGGGCTATACAATGAGACCTTGTCTCAAAAAATAAAACAAGCAAAGAAAAAAAAAAAAACAACCCACAAAGTCTAACCTGGACTCTGCTCAGCCTGCCTGGTCCTCCTCCTCTCTGTGCCCCCGCACTCTCCAGGTTTCATACCATTTCCCTCCTTACTTCTGTAGGCTGGCTTCTCACCTCACCTGTTCTCAGGATGCATTCTCTTTCCAGAGTTCCAGGAGCATCCAGCCTGCAGCACATGTCCACACTGCTGCTGTGCCCCTTCCTGGACCCCTCTGCATCCTTAGCTTTCCTGGTCTCTAGCTTCACTTGCTCTTTACCTCAGACCACCCCTTCTTTCTTTCTGGAGCCCTTGAAAAGCACTGTCTTCCCTGTTAAGGGACAACCCTCCCTCCCCAACTGAGGCTCAGTTCCTGGTTCTCTGCTCTTCTTTCTTTGTGGTAAGCTCTTTTAGAACACACAGCTCTGGGGCTGGAGAGATGGCTCAATACCCACAAAGCAGCTCACAAGTGTCCAATTCCAGGGAATCCCATGCCCTCTTTTGGCCTCCATGCGCACTGCACACATGGGGTGCACATACATACGTGCAGGCATTGACTCATACACATTAAAAAATATATATATTTAGGCCTGGAGACGTGGCACAGCAATTAAGAGCACTGGCTGTTCTTGCAGAAGGCCTGGGTTTGAATTCCAGCACCCACATGGTAGCTAACAACGATCTGTAACTCCAGTTCCAGGAGATCTGACACCCTCTTCTGTCCTCTGTAAACACTGCATGACATAGGTGCACTTACGTACATGCAGCCGTAACACTCATACACATAAAATAAAAATAAATAAATTAAAAAATAAAATGTTTAAGAAGTCTCAACCCTCTAGAATTTTTCTGATGCATCTATGACTGCTATATGGTGGGACAATAGAGGAGTGTTCACTGGGTAAGGGATAGATTTTTAAAAATTGGATTGGCAAGATGACTCAACAGGTCAAAGTGTGTCACTGGCACCTGTGGTTCTGGAAGGAGCGAATCAACTCCCAAAAGTTGTCCTCTGACCTTCACACAAGTGCCATGGGACATGTGTGCTCACACCACTCTTATATACATTACACACAATAAATAATAAATAAATAAATAAATATTATTTTACAGATGAAGAGCGGGTTCTGATAAGTTAGTGTAACTGGCCCAAGGGTCAGCACCCTAAGCGACCTGGTTATTTCACAGCCTCCTCATCTCTCCCATGGTGATCTGTGAGGCTCTGACACAGGCTTAGAGTCATTTGCCAGCTCTCATCACCTGGAAGGGGAGCACTACTTCACCATGAGTAACTAGGCCAGAGACATACCTGTTCAGTCTCACATGTCCATGTCTTTGTCAAGCTGTCCAGGAGTGGGTTATTTTTTACATGTATGAATATTTTGCCTGTATGTATGTAAGGGCACCCATGTGTGCGATGTCCACCGAGGTCAGAAGAGGGTGTTGGATCCCCTGGAACTGAAATTATGGACAGCTGTTAGCCGTGATGTGGGTACTGGGAACCCAATCTGGGTCCTCTGCAAGAGCAGCCAGTGCTCCTAACCTCTGAGCCATCTCTCTAGGCCCCAGGAGCGTTTTTTAAAACCACTCCCTGAGTGAACAGCACCATCCTTGTTCTGAGCTGTCATCTGACTTCCTATTTCTTTGTCCCCTGCTGGAAGAATTGAGGAAGAAATTACGTTTGTCAGCTCTGTGTGCTTGAAGACTATCATTAAAATAATCATAGACGATAGCACTGCTATCTCCATTCAAGCACTGTTGGGCTGAGCACCTATGATATTCCTAGAACTCTCCTGGGCTCCTGGGATATAGTAGTGAGCAGAACAAAGCCTTATTCTCTCAGGCTGAGTGTCCTTTATAAAAAAAAAAATACTTGGGACCAGAAGTATTTCAGATTTCCCATTTTTTGGAATTTACAATATTTTCATATATATATAAATGAAATATCCTAGGTGTGGGACAGAGTCTAAACAAGAAATTCACTTAAGTTTGATACACACCATTTCCAACTCACAGCCTGAAGTAATTTATACAATATTTTATCTATTTATTTAATGTGTATGAGTGTTTACCTGTATGTATCTATTGTACCTCATGTGTGCCTGGTATCCGTGGAGAATAGAAGAGAGCCTTGAATCCCCTAGAACTGGAGTGACAGAGGGTTGTAAGCCACCATGTGGGTGCTGGGGACCAAGCCCAGGTCCCCTGCAAGAGCATCAAGTGCTCTTAACTGCTGAGCCATCTCTCTAGCCCTGTACAATTTAAAAATATTTTATTTATTATTTTTATGTGTATGACTGTATTGCCTGCATGTATGTAAGTGCACCTGTGTCGTACAGTGCCTGCAGAGGTCAGAAGAGAGTGTTGAATTCTCCTGTACCTGGAGTTACTGACAGTTGTTACTGCCATGTGGGTGCTGGGAATTGAACCTGGGTCCTCTGCAAGAACAGCCAGTGCTCTTAACTGCTGAGCCATCTCTCCAGTCCCCTATACAATTTGTGCATGAAATAGTTTGTGTACATTGAACTATAGAAAGCAAAGGTGTTGCTATCTCAACCACCCATGGTATGTTTCAGATTTGGGGCCATTTCAGGTAATTTATTTGTTTACTTATTTATTTATTTATTTTATTTTACTTTTGTCTTTTTGAGGCAGGGTCTCCCTGTAGCCTCAGCTGGCCTAGATCTTGTTGTGTAGAACAGGCTGGCCTCAATCTCACAGAGATCTGCCTGCCTCTGCCTTCTGAATGCTGTGATTAAAGGTGTGTACTACCACACCTGGCTAGATTTGAAGATTTTTAGATTAGGGATGCTCAACCTATTTTGTACTAGAAATATATTGAACACAGTATTCTCGCCATAGATGACACGTGCATAAACCCATGAAGACAACAATGCCCACTATAAAGACTTTCTTTTATAGAGAGTTACTGTTTGGTCTGCTCAGAACCACAGCTCCCGTTCTTGGAGAACTGCTGCTTCATCACTCCATCATGTGATTATGGAAGCAATTGCCTGTCATGTATTGCTCCAGGGTTCACAGGGGTGAGCATATGACCCAGTTTGAGCTAGGCATACCATCCATCCACAAATCCTATAGTTCCATTGGCCACAGTGATTAAGCTAGGAACAGTCACATGTCCCAAGCTGAATCAATCAGAATGCCTCCATAGTTTTTTTCCTTTTAATTAAAAAAATCCATTTCAAATACATGTTACATATGGATATGTTATCATTGAAAAAGTTAAAATCTGACAGTCTCATTAAATCCCAAACTTCAATCTTAACTCTCTGAAAATAAGACAATTTATTGTGACTCCAGACCTTTTTCTACGCATTTCATATATTCAGAAACATATGTTATAAGCATACATATAGAACTATCTCTTATTATTTCAATGTTTTTGTTTATGGCTGGGTGAGACCATATTGTATATATCATCCTACAAATTGCTTTTCTCGTTTACCAAGATGTCTTAAGGGTTTGTGGTAGTACATATTTCATTCTTTTGAACAGTTTCCATTTTTTCAGAGTATGAAATATGCCATGATTTGAAGTGGGACATTTAAATTCTCTTGCATTATAATACTTCAAGTAACATCCTTCAATATGATTCCTTAGGCCTGTGTGTGAGTTACTGATCTAGATTTTGAGAAGCAACATCAGCAGTTCAATAGTGTCCATATAAAATCAGAATAGACACTGTCAAATCATCTTCCAAAGTGGTTGGGACAATTCACACTCCATTGGGTATGTGTCAGAGCAGTTGAACACTGTTGACTCTGAGTCCCCCAGCTGGAAATGGCAAAGAGTCTCCTATGCCCTGGGGCTGTGAAAATGGAAGCGGGGCCTCACAGTACAGAGAGCTGGTGGGTGAACTGACATCCAGAGAGAGAGAGGCTCCTGAGGCTGTCCATTCCCTGACCCCCAGCTGTTCTGTATTTGCTGTCTCCACAGAGAGCATATGTGAGCCAACACCTTCCCTTTTGAGACCTAAGCTACTTAGAGTTGTGATTCTGCTACTTTCAGACTTTTAAAAGATTGACATACTGATTAAAAAGCACAGATGAAAGGTGAGCATGGTGGTACATGGCTTTAATCCCAGCACTCAGGAGGCAAAGCCAGGAGGATCTCCCTGAGTTCAAGGCCAGCCTGGTCTACATTGAGAGTTCCAGGCCAGTTGGGGCTACAGAGCATCTTTGCCCAGAGTTCACACTGGTTATCTGATGTCTCTGGCATCCCCTTTCCTCCTTGCCCTCTCATCTGGCTCTTCACTTTCACTTATTCCTAGCCCCAGGCTCCAAGTTCAGGGGTTCAGATCTCTCCTGAGTTCCTCTTCTAGGAAGAAGGACAGAGCAGAGAGCACGCCCCGCCCCTGGGAACGAGATGGAAAGAGCAGTTTCTGACTTCCTGATAGAATCTTCTCAGAGTGACACAATCTTAGAACCTGGTTTTTCTGCCTAGGCCTCAGTAGAGATGACTCAGACAGGTGAGTGTCTCTGTTTTGAGAGAGAAGAGGGGGAAAAGAAGAAAAGAGCAGAGATGAAAAGACATATTGGAGAACTCTGTCCTCTCCTTTTGTTTTTAGTTATCATACCCCCAACACTGAGTGAAAACTCATTTTGTTAGAAAATCTCCATAGCAGTTGTAGCTTCTCAGAGACAGACACAACATAAACACATAACACAGGCTGTCAGTGTTCTTTTGAAGTAGCGTGTTTATTGTTTTAGTTTATTAATGAAAGTGAGAATGGGGTGCTAAGTATGATCCAATCCAGAATAAAAGAGGAGAAGCTTAATTTTTACTCCTCAGTAATATCTGACCCACTGGTAAGTGCCTGGGCCCTGTCTTCTGGTTGGCCTAACACTGAGAGCTAGACACTGTAAGTGATATTTCTGATATGACCCACGCTGCTAGAGCTTTCTGTGTATAAACCTTCTCAGATGTGAACTCATTTCACTCTGGAATAATCCTGAGAACAAGAAAGAGGGTGTGGAAAACATCCTGATTTCAGAAAGGAGGGTCCCTGGAGAAAGAGGCCGGGTCCTTCCAGGCCAGATAGTGAGAGAGCAAGAAGACAGGATCCCATCTCACAACTCACTAGATGCACATGAAAAACTGCTGGAGGAAGCTGGCTAGGGAGGGCGGTTAGGAAATGGAGCTGGAGGGAGGGAGGTCACACTTTCATATACCTAGCATGGCTGCATGGCCAAAAGACATTTGGAAAAAGGATTTTTTTTTCTTTTTTTTAAGATTTATTTAGTTTAGTTTATATGTATGTGTGTGTGTGCCTAACTGTATGTATGTGCACCACATGAGTGCAGGCAGTTGTAAGCCATCATGGGGCTGCTGGGAACTGAACCCAAGTCCTCTGGAAAAGCAGCAAGTGCTCTTAACCACTGAGCCATCATCTCTCTAGCCCCAGGCACCCCTGAGGCTCACAACCACGGAACAAGAGCCTCTCACTATGACCCAGGAAATCTTCATTAAAACTGCCCCGTCCATCCCTCCCATATTTGGTGGAAAGGACCCCACACACACACATACATACCCCTGAAGGTGGTCAAGAGGATGAATCTTACATCACATGGCTGGAGTCTCAACAGTTAACTCACAAGCAAGAGACTTGACTAGGAGACATTTCATCTGCACATTTGTTTTACTCTCTGCTGTCTCCCCAGTCTCTAAAACAGTGTCTGGCATGTAGTGGATGCTCAGGAAATATTTGTGGAATGAACACATCCAAGTTTACATCTGCAGTTTCTGCCACATACCTCCTTGCCTTCCTTCTTCAAAGTCTGCTGCAATCATCACAGAGGCTGCTGTGGCTGATGGGCCCTTGTATTCCCCACTAAAATCCTGGACTCTTACTGGGGTGCTGAGAGGCCACCTGGACCTGCCCGCCATCTCTCTATTGCTCCAGGGTCGCTTCTCACCCACAACACTCATAACCCCACCCCCAGACAGGTCCTTATTTCACATTTGGGACAGGTAGGGGAGGGGTGCCAGTGAGAGTTGCTGGCCTTCTGTCTTGTGCCAGTGGCTGTGGACTTTTCAGCCTGCTTCTTTTAAAATAAAGATTTATTTTGTTGGTGTGTGAGTGAGTGTGTGTGTGTGTGTGTGTGTGTGTGTGTGTGTCTGTCTGTCTGTCTGTCTGTCTGTGTGTGTCTGTGTCTGTGTATTTATATACGCAGAGTGCATGTGAGTGCTTCCAGAGGCCAGAATAAGGTGTCAGATCCCCTGGAGCTGGAGTCACAGGCAGGTGTGAGCCACCCAACAGGGGAGCTGGGAACTGAACTTGGGTCATCTGGAAGAACTGTAAGCCTCTCAACTGCTAAACCCTCTCTCCAGCCCCTCAGGCTGCTTCTTAAAGGGTTTCAGCCCTGCCCTCTGCTGTAGAAATGGAGGAACTACCCTGGACACCAACTCTGGCATCTTGGAACTCTTCTGATCTGGGCTTGAAATCTTTGTTCTTACTCCTGTTGGGATCTGTGACAAAGGCAAAGGTTTAATTGACTTTTTTCAGCCAGAGTGAGGAAAGTACTGAAAGCTCATTGTTGGACAAAACCATGAGAATCTTTTGAGGTCAGATAGGTGAAGCTCCTTGAACTCTACAGAACACAAGCAATTGTGTACTGCTATCATTTAAGCAGGTTTCTGAATAGCTAGCAACTCCATGGCCTTCACTTCACAGGCCCACAGCAGAGTTCAGTGTCGTGTTTCTCCACAGCCCGATAGCCCAGGCTTTTCACCTCCTATAGTAAAAGGGCTTGGGTGACCCCTCGGCAGATGCTACTGGCCAGAGGAAGAGAGCCCTGCCCCCTTCCTTGTTAGGTCACAGGATCCAAGGCAGGAGCTAACCATCCATCCATTCACCCACTCACCCATCCATCCATCTATCAAGGTACCCTTCCACAACCTTCCAAGGCTAAAAGGCTCAGGGAGCCCAGCCTCTTCCCAAAGTCTGCAGCCACACCTCACTGGGACTTCTAGGAGCTCTCCCAAGTAGCCCCTCCTTAGCTTTCTGCCAGGGCTACATCCTCAGTTCCTGGGCGGTTGCCCATGCAGCCCAGCATTGGGTGGAAGGAAGGAAGAGAACAGAGGGAAGAAGCAAGTGTCCCCTAAGGTCATCTCACCCTGGACCCTCTGTGAAGAAAGTCGTTCATCTGCATCATTCACAGGGCCTTGTCCACATAAGGAGGTCATGGGTGGGCAGGTGCTTTAACACTATGTGATGGTTAGTTTTAATTGTCAATTTGATACAACCTAGAGTCACTAGGGAAGAGAGTGTCAGTGAGGGCTTGTCTAGATCAGGTTGGCCTGTGGACATGTCTGGGAGGGATTGTCTTAATTGTGTTAATTGATGTGAGAAGACCCAGCAGAAAAAATGGCAGTACCATTCCCCGGGTTTGGGTTCGGAACTGTGTAAGAATAGAGAAAGGGCACAGTAGGCAGGCATGCACGCATTCCTTCTGTTCTTGACTCTGATGTGGTGTGACCAGCTGCTTCAGGTTCCTGTTGCCTCTTCCCACAATGAGGGACTGAAACCTGGAATTGTGAGCCAAATAAATCCCTTTCTCCTCTAGATTGCTTTTTGTCAGGGTATTTTATCACAGCATCAGAATGGAAAGTAGAATTCACTACAAGGTGCCCGACTCCTAGGAAGGGCACAGTCTGAAGGGGGCTGTACCTGCCTTTGCTCAGCTCTTAGAGGTTGGTGTCCCTAGTGGCCACTCCTCTCCCTAGTCCTCTGACCTACTGTCTGGCTCCAGTCATATCTATATATGAATGGCACCCAACTTAGCACTTAGTGCCCTCTTCAGTGGAATAGATAAATGTAATTTATTCTGGCCAACAGCCAGAGGCTCCTGTTTTTACCTGCTTATTGGACATGAACCCAGAAGCCTTCCTGTCCTTCTTTCTAAAGATCTCTGGTGCTACCCAGTCCCCACTGCCCACTTGCTCTCTCTGCTGTTACCAACAGGAAGACCCTGAATGCTCTTATCTAGACCGTGGAGACAGCCGTCAGCAGCCTCAATTCCAATCCTTCCAATACCATCTCCAGCACAAGTTTCTGAACCCTGTAGATCTCTTGTTTAAGACCTTCCATGACTTCCCTTTCTGTTCCACTAAACTCAGAATATCTGTCTAGGCTAGACTTGGTAGTGCACACCAATAATCCAGAAAATGTCAGGTGAAAGCAGGGAGATCATGGGTTCAAAGTCATTCTCAGCTATATAGTGAGTTTGAAGCCAGTCTGGGCTATCTCAGACCCTATCTCAAAAAATCAGTCTCCTCCCCTCCTGTCCCCACACCGTCATCTTTCTTGTCATGTCCTATCACAGCACAGTACCTCTCCTCCAGCCCATTGTCAGCCAAATGCCTGTCAGTTCCCCTGGCCAGGTCTGCTCCTTCTGCAGCATGTCTTTGCCAGCCAGTGCCCTTCATGAATGCCTCTACTAATTCCTTTCCTCTTGGAGCTTCTGTGTCTCCCCTGCTCTTAGGGTGGGAGTAGGAAATATCTCCTACAGGATCATGTGCTTAATGTTTGGTGCTGAGCTGGTGGTGTTATTTTTGGAGGTTCTGAGAACTTTGGGTGAGGTAGTTAGAAGACACAGCTCACTGGAGGCATGCCTTTGAAGGGTCTAAGGTCCTTGGTCCCCTCTTACTCTCTCTGCTTCTGCTCCACCATGAGGAGAGTGACTTGTTACATGTTCCCACTGCCAGGATGTTCTGTCCAAGAGTCAAGCAACCATGGGTAGAACTCTCTGACATCATGGGCAAATAAATTTCCCCTCCTGTAAGTTGTTTCAGACAACTTTTTGGTCAATGCAACAAAAGTAACTAACATACCTGTAGAATAGTGATGTTCACTGCCCTGCTAGCTTCCCAGGGCTTGCCAAGGGATGTAATACTAGTTGGTGAGCTGAAAAGGTTTGGAGAGAGAATAGAGTGGCAAGAGGTCCTGGGAATCCTTATAAAGTTCTTTATAAGGGGCTGGAGAGATGGCTCAGCGGTTAAGAGCACTGACTGCTCTTGCAAGAGGACCCGGATTTGATTCTCAGCACCCACATGGCAGCTACAAACTATCCTTAACTCCAGTTCCAGAGGAATCCGAAGCCCTCTTCTGACCTCTGTGGTATTGCACAACACGGGTGCACTCACATACATACAGGCAATATACTCCATACACATAAAAATAAATACATAAATAAAATATTTTTTAAAAGTTCTTTATAAGTTGATTTCAGATGCATACAGGAAGCTCAAGGGGCAACCATATGAAGGGACCAGGGAAATGATGGCAGTTTGAGCAGGGAAGTGGGGATGTATGGTGGTAATCAATGGAATAACCAGAACCTACTCATGAAGTCTGAGTCTGCATGAGAACCTCTGAGGAAGCAGGGAGTGATGAGAGCACAAGAGAGTGGGGCTTTGGCCCTTTCCTTTCAGCTCAGGAAGGTGAGTCATCCAGAAGTGCTGGCCCAAATTTCACCCTCCTCTGCTTGAAACTGAACTCAATGGTCCAGAGGATGTACCCAGAGGATGGAGACGACAGTACAGTGAGTGAGTCATGAAGCTGAGTCACAGCCCACTCAGCCCCTTTCAAGGCTCTGACGAAGGCTGTGCCAGCACAACAGCATTCTTCCAGCCTCTCCTCTCCCCCATTGATGACCTCACAGCATGCTTATCGTGACTGCTAGCCTCACTCTTCACAGGCTCTGTGAGATACTACTGTGTCACCCACATAATGAGCATTCTTCACTCTCACAGTCACTCATTCATTCATTCATTTCTTCTTCAGGTACTGGGCTTCAGGGAGCTCTCCAAGCAGCAGATGAGTTTCCATCCATGGCTTCACACTGCAGAGGAGTGGGTAAGGTATAACTATAAGACATCCTGCCACACCCTCAGTATTCCAATTTATAAGACAGAGAATGAGAGAGCCAGGCTGAGACACAGGCCCTCAAAGTAGGGAATAGTCTAGAAGTCACTGACCTGACCCAAACATCCAGACCCAGGACTCCAAAGCCTGCAATCCACTGCTTCCCAGAAGGAACACCAAGCCAATAGGTTGTATCCATACAGATCCAAACATTCTGTTTTCTTCAGAGGACACATGGGCCTATGTAGTGAGGCCTGTCTTTAAAAAGAAAATGAAAAAAAAGGAAGTACAGTTATTTCATAATGCCCATCCATTTTCCAAAAATACAATTTTTACTACAGAAATAAACCACATTACAGAAAGACACAGAGCCTAAACTAATGGGTACAGAACAAGTTCTAGTCTGACTTTTCCCATTTTCAGTGTGACAACTGAACTTGGGTGTTTATAAAAGAGGTACTGGGGCTGGAGAGATGGCTCAGCAGTTAAGAGCACTAGCTACTCTCCCAGAGGACCCAGGCTTGGTTCCCAGCACCCACATGGCAGCTAACAACAGTCTGTAACTCCAGTCCCAAGAGATACAATGCCCTTTTCTGGCCTCCATGGACATTGCATGCATGTGGTACACTTACATGCATGTAGGCAAGACACTCATACACATAAAATAAAAATAAATAATTTTTTAAAAGTTTAAAAAAAGGTGTTGACTCACTGCACTGCCAAGGTTAGCCCCAAATCCTCCTCAGCCCACTGAGTAGCTGGGGCTACATATGTGCCACCACACTTTGCCTGAATTTTGTCTTTGAATCCACAACTGAATTTTCTGATTATCAGAAAATATACACTATCAGAACTGAGATGACTTAGAAATCATCTCATTCTTGCCTGCTTCATTTTAGAAGTAGAAAATCAGATCTGGTATGATGGCTTATGCCTGTAATCTTAGCCCTTAGAAGGGAAATCACCACAAATTTGAGGCCAGCCTGTTCTACTAGTGAAACTTGTCTTAAAAGAAAAAGGAAGTATAGGTCTTTGATAATTTCCATCTATTTAATGTTTTTTAAATATTTTTATCTATTATTTTTATTTTATGTGTATGAGTGTATTGTCTGCACGTATGTGAGTGCACCTGTGTCATGCAATGCCATGGAGGTCAGAAGAGGGCTTCGGATTCCCCTGGAACTAGAGTTAAGGATGGTTTGTAGCCATTATGTGGGTGTTGGGAATCGAACCCTGGTAAGAGTAGTCAGTGCTCTTAACTGCTGAGCCATCTCTCCAGCCCCTATTTTCTGTTTTTTAAACAAATATAATTTTTACTACAGAAATAAGCCACATTACAGAAAGAATGCAAAAGAAAAACCACATTAATCTCAGAACACTAACATAACCACTGAAACCTTTTGCTATTATTTCTTCATTATTTCTTTTTTTAAAGTTTTTTTATTCACATGACTTATTAAAAATAGGTGTCTATACAGTGGGTCAGATCATGGTGGGAGAGGAGGGCAGGGTTGGGGGAGAAGGGTGGGTTGGGGGTAATGAGCTCTACCGGTAATAAAATTCCAGGTTCAGCCCGTCATGGATTTCATAGTCTCCCAAAGACATTAAAGCTTGTGTAGCGCTTCTTCAGCACACTCTTATTCCAACGAGTGTCAGTCTGGGCTGCGATCAGTTTCTTCAAGTCTCTGATGGGGTCATCGGTGTTGCGCTTGACACATACTTTCTTCCCCAGACGGTTGATCTTTACAAACCACCTTGATCATTGTGACTGGAGCAACGCCACAACTTCCTTCATTGTTTCTTTTTACACAATTACAATATAGTATATATGACTGTGGATATTTTCCCATCTGACTTTGTGTTTTGTGTCCATCACATTATCTTTATTTGGAGCGACTGTGTATTAAGGGAAAGGTCTTAATTTTTTTCATGATTTATTTAACCATTAAATTATGCCCAAATTTTAGATATTAAAATGCTACATGTTGCTTTTTCACTTATTTATTTATTTGGAATAGAAGCACAAATGAAATTAGTAGGTGGAAACAGGTGGGAACGCTTTTTGGTTAGTTTTTACATTTTTAGATTTATTTTTATTTATGTGTCTGAGTCTTTTGCCTGCATGTTTTGTTTTTTGGTTTTGGTTTTGGACTTTTTGAGACAGGATCTCCTTGTAGCCCCAGCTGGCCTGGAAATCACTATGTAGACCAGGCTGGCCTTGAACTCACAGAGATCTGCCTCCCAAGTGCTGAGACTACAAGCATGCACCACCACGCCTGGCTTGCCTGGTATTTTTAAGTGAAGTGCGTGGCCTGCATACAATGCCAGCAGAGGCCAGAAGAGGGAGTCAGATCCTCTGGAACTGGAGTTACACAGGCTGCTGCTATGTAGATCATGTGGGTCCTGGGAACAGAACCCAGATCCCCTTTAAGAGCAGCCAGTTAACTGCTGAGCCATTTCTCCAGCCTCATGTGTGAAAAATTTTGAGTCATGCCATGTATGCTAATATTACTGCTTTAAGATTGAATGAATTAGGGGCTGGAGAGATGGCTCAGCAGCTAAAAGTACTTGCTGCTCTTCCAGAGGACAGGAGTTCAGTTCTCAGCACCCATATTGGGCAGCTCACACCCATGTGTAACTCCAACTCCAGGGGATCTGGCACCCTCTTCTGGCCTCTGTGGACACCCATACACGTGTGGCAGACACTAACATAGACATGCACACATACAAATAAATAAAACCAACATAAGCCTTAAAAAAAGATTGTACTGGGACTGGCAAGATGCCTTAGTGCTTAGGAGCACTGGCTACTCATCCAGAAGGTTGGAGTTTGAGTTCCACACCCATGTGGTGGCTAACAACCACCTATAAGTCTCATTCCAGAGGATCTGACACTCTTTTCTGGCCTCTGCAGGCATTATACATGGAGGTACACTTATGCAAAACACTCATACACATAAAATTTTTCAAAAATTATATTAATTATACCCTCACCTATACTACTAGAGCCCATTTTCACTACATCTTTAGTTTTAATCACACAGAAAGGCATAAGTAAAAGAATAGTTTGTCAGTTTCAATATGTGACCAAAATATTTATGTTTATCCCTTCTGACCCATATGTTCTACTACAGAATTATGGTAATAGCCATCAGGTGTGGCCTGACATTTGCCAAGATGTAACTGGAGAATATAATAGTAATGGTACCTTAAAATATGTGTGTCTAAAGTCCATGAAGTGGGATTGGAGAGATGGGTCAGTAGTTAAGAGCACTAACTGCTTTTCCAGAGGATCTGGGTTCTGTTCCCAGGACCCATACATTGGCTAACAACCATCCTTAACTCCAGTTCCAGGGGAATCTTACACCCTATTCTGGTCTTCACAGGCATTGCATGACACAAGTGCACGTACATATATGCAGGCAAAACACTTGTACACATAAAATAAAAATAAATCTATCCTTAAAAAAATTAAAGTTCAGGCTGGAGAGATGGTTCAGCAGTTAAGAGCACTGGTTGCTCTTGCAGAGGTCTTGGGTTTGATTCCCAGCTCCCACATGGCAGCTAACAACTGTTCTAACTCCAGTTCCAGGGGATCCAACACCCTCTTCTGACCTCTGCAGGTATTGCACAACATGGATGTACTTACATACATGCAAGCAATACACTCATACACATTTAAAAAAATATTAAAGTCCATGAAGAGGAGGATTATGGGGGAGGGCTTCATTTTTTTTACACACTTTTGAGTCATTTTAATTATTCACAATTAGTACATTTTATTTTATTATAGTTACAAAAATTACAAAGATGTTTACTTTGGAGGACAGAAATTGCACAAAAACAGTATCCAATTTTCATTGTTGCATAGTAAGCTAGTTAAGTGCTTTAGAATCCTGGTGCTAAGCTTTACATGACATTGAGTTTTCTGTCAAATGGTGATGACACTGTCTTAGGGTTATTGTTTGACTTAAAAACTCTTATAAATTCTTATAAAAGGAATTAAAATTAAAATTCTTAGGGTTATTGTTTGACTTATAAATTCTTATAAAATATGTAGCACAGTGGACAGTAACAGGGATGACAGAGTATATGGGCTCCAGTGTGTGGGAGGGGGGAGGCTATGGGAGGGTGCCATTTGGGAAGTGGGTATATAGATGAATAAGATTGTGTGGGATGTTCTGTATGATATACACACCAAAAAAAATCAATAAAAAATTTAAAAAGACATATTTAAGGAGGAAGCATAAAATTTTACTTCATGTTAAATAGTAGAGGTGATAAACATTACCAGTGAAATCTACCTGATGACTTTATATCCATACTCAGGTACTAAGGATCCAAGTATAAATGACTGTGACTAGTAATAATCAGATACATAGAGATTAAAGACACATGTTGGGAGGAGGGAAATGGATGCCACGTGCACCACCCAGCAGTGAATTTGACTAACAATGCCTTTGGACCAAGCAGTCTGGAGGCAGAGGCCCTCAGATCTCTGTGAAATCTAGGCCACCCCGTCTCCATAGCAAGTTCCAGGGCAGTTGAGGGTACAAGGAGGCTTTGTCTCAAAACGATGAGATGTATCCTTGCACTGGAATGTGTTACTGAATATGTTAAAGCTGTAATAAAATGCTTCTTCTAATCATGTGGTCATTAAATTTAAAAAAAATTTAAAAAATATGTAACGCAAAGCTTTGCATTTGGAATGTACGTGCACATATAGTACATGTTAAACTGTTTTCTATTCTGACATATCCATTAGTCTGAGATGGCCCCTACTCCCCTACCTGCAATCTTAGTCACTATTTCTTACCTCCTATCCCAACATACAACCTTCAGGGAACAAAGCTTGTATGATGTCATATTAGCCACATATGTCTTGTTTGGCAAAATCATAAACCATTAACCCAAGAGTAACACTGAGGCATGTGGAAACTAGTCATGCACACATGTGTGGGCAGTGCACTCAAGCACAAAAGGATGCCCATTTCTCTCCAGACGGTACTGAGGGTACACAGCATCTGAAACTGGAAAAAAACAAAAAAACAAAACCAACCTTGTTTTTGGCAGCTGGGTGGAAGATATCCAAGTAGGTAAAAATAAGAATGTGTTTTTTTTGTTGTTGTTGGTTGTATGGTGGTTTTGTTTGTTTTTTGAGACAAGGTCCTGCTATGTAACCCAACCTGGCTCAGACTTGTGACTATCTTCCTGCCTCTGCCTAGAGAGTGCTGGCATTACAGGCTTGCAATATGATGTCTGGCTAGAATGTGGGAATTTTTAAAAAGTTGAAATTTCCAAAATATTTCTTGCTTACTTTCAGGGAAAAAAATAGAAAACAAAAATCTCTTTTTAGAAAGAAAAGCGAATAGTGGAATACAAAGCCAAGAAGCATAGTTCAAGTTTAAGAGCACTAAGTGGAGGGGCTTGTTCAAGTTCAGTAGGAGTAGAGATACTCTACTTAAACAACTTGGGCCCAAAACCTAGCTCTTCTGTATGAGCATACCTCATCAATCCATTACAAAAAAAAAAAAAAAAAAAAAAAACTAAACAAAATAACAACTACAAAAAATTGACACAAGTTCTTGGTAAAAGAACATGAAAGTTCTAATAAAAACCAAGAGAAAGAGGTGAGGCAGAGAAGGATCTGCAAGCATTTGGAGCTCCACCCACGCAGGGGTCACTCAGGTATTTAAGTATAGAATTTTATTCACAGACAGGGTCTTGTGTATTGTGTAGCCCTGGCTGGCCTGGAACTGGCTATGTAGACCAAGCTGGCCTGGAGCTCACAGAGATGCACCTGCCCCTGCGCCCCAAGTTCTGGGATTAAAGGCATGCACCACGTGGCCAGCTCATCTGTGTATGTCTCAGCTTCCTCATCTGTAAAGGGGATTACATTAGTATCTACTTAGGGACTTAATGAGAATTAAGGGGAGTAACTTTACATATAAATGCTTAATAAGTGCTGGTTCTTACTATTTTTATACCTTTCTTATATGCACTTGCCAACCTGAGTGGTAGAGGGACCCTGGCTTGGCAAGCCGCACATCTTGTCAGGGCCATTTTGGAGAGCCATTGCTGTGAACACTACGGGGAAGAAGGGCCAGGCCAGGCCAGGACTGAGGGCAAAGTTTCTGCTTCCTCTCAAGGCCTCCCAAGGCTAGGAAGGAATCTAACCTTGCTGGCCTTCCTCAGACTCCAGGCCCTGCCAACCTCCAAAGAGGTAGGGTGGGTGCTGAGTGCAGGTTGGAGAGATTAGTAGTCAGGAAGAGGAGGCTGATCTTGTGGTTGTTACTAGATTGAGCTTGGCTTGGATGCCTCGGAAAGTACCGGAGGGCATAAGGCAGCTTGGGGCAGAGGCTGGTCAGGGGAGAAATGGAGGGCTTGGTGTGGGGAGGGGAAGGAGGAAAAGGGGCCTAGGGTGTGGAAGGAACTACTAGAAGTGATGGGAGAGGCAGAAGGTAGTGGGGAGGAGAGGGGAGGAGGCTGAGGGAGGATGACAGGGAGGAGGGAGGCAATGGAGAGAGGAAGGAGAAAGGTGAGAGTCATTGGGGAGGGGAGAGAGGAGGCAGGTGAGTCTCCTGGCCCTCTGGGCTACTGGCCATTCATCTTGCACGAGCTGAAACGCAGTGGCCTGCGCCTTTCTGGCCTCTGCAGACTGGGTTGCATCCTCACGCGCTCGCTGGCTGCCAGGCGGCCGTTGGGGAGGACGCAGCAGGAGCCTCAAATGCCACCTACTCCCCGGCCTCTCTCCCAGTTGATGCTTCTATTTTAGGCACCACATTATTTCCTGCTGTGATTTTTTTTTTTTTTTTTCAGGCTTCTAATTCCGGCTCTGAGGTAAGCCGTGACATCCGCTCGCGCCCGCAGCCCCTCCCGCGCGCCACTTGTCCTCCCCGGGCGGGCGCGGGCACCCCTCAGGGCCGGTTGCAGCTCAGCCGCTGCGGGGAGTCACACTCGGTAGGGCGGGCCTAAAAATAGACCTTCGGGAGGAAGGGTTTCCCCTCCCCCTGGGAGGGCTAAAAAGTCTAGCTAGAATAGATATCTAGGCAAGAGTTTAGGGGGAAAATGACGGGGACCGGGTGTAAACTGTGCCACTGTGCCCAGAATTCTGGAAAAGGGACTGTAGATGCTCCGTGTCGGTGGTTTTCAACTTTTGGGGGCCAAAGGCCCCTTGGAGGATCTGATGAAGGCTATGTGCCTTGTCCCCAGAAAGGTCCACAGCAAACATACGCACACATAAAGACAGTACACTTCTGCTTGTAACTCTAGGTTTGTGCACCCGCTTAAGTTGGAGAGTCCCGGACTAAAAGCCCACTCAGGGGGCTGGAGAGATGGCTCAATGGTTAAGAACACTGGTTGTTCTTATAGAAGACCCGGGTTCGAATCCCAGCACCCACGTGCCAGCTAACAACTGTCCATAACTCCAGTCCCAGGGGATCCGACAGCCTCTTCTGACCTCCTCCGGCTTACCTACATGCAGGCAATCAATACACGAATACACATAAAAATTAATAAGTAAAAGAAAAAAAAATTTTTTTTTTTTTGGTCTTTTTGAGACAGAGTCTCCCTGTAGCCCCAGCTGTCCTGGAACTCATTATGTAGACCAGGCTGGCCTCAAACTCACAAAGACCTGCCTGCCTCTGCCTCCCAAGTGCTGGGGTTAAAGGCTTGTGCCACAAGCCTTTGGAGGTCCTGATTATGCATGAGCCCCTTCTGCCTTGCCCTGTTGCATCCTAACCAGACTCATAACTCCCTTCTTCCTCTCCTCCCCTTGCCCCTGGTATGCCTCACGACAGTCAATCAGTGTGTGCCTTTAAAAAAAAGGTTTCTGTGACAACTGATTGCTGCTAGATGAGGAATAGCTGACCCTCCTAAAACAAAGCCCTTTAGATAGGCTGACTAGATTCACCAGAAGGGCAAGTAGTGGGGAATGGCTAGGGGTGCTGACAACACAGCAGACAGTAGCAGGGATATCAGAGTATAAGGGCTCTAGTGGGGGGAGGGAGGCTATGGGAAGGTGCCATCTGGGAAGTGGGTGTATAGTTGAATAAGATGGTTAGGGATATTCTGTGTGATATACACACACACAAAAAAATAAAATCAACAAGTTTTTAAAAATGTATTATATTTGAGGAGGAAACATGGAAATTTACTTCATGTTAGAGGTGATAAACATTACCACTGAAATCTACCCAATGACTTTATAGACATACACAGGTGC
>NW_008342883.1:102576-121620 GCF_000622305.1 Nannospalax galili
GAAAGAGATGTACTCTTGCTCTGGAGTGTGTTACTGAATATGTTAAAGCTGTAGTGAAATGCTTCTTCTAATCATGTAGTTATTAAAATTTTTTAAAAAAGGTTTTTGTATGTGCAAGTATTTTAAATGGAGAATGGATTATAAACTGCTTCCTGAGGGTAGTGGCAGCCCCTTAGGACTCCCTTCTAGCTTGTTACCTGGTTCTGCATCTGGTAGTGGAAGGGACACTACATTTGGGTTCAAGGAGAGAGGTTTAAATTCAGTTTAATAGTGGATTTTGCGGGGCTAGAGAGTTGGTCCAATGGTTAAAAACAGTGACCTCTCTTGCAGAAGACCCAGGTTTAATTCCCAGCACCCACATGGCCGCTAACAAGGGTCTGTAACTCCAGTTCCAGGGAATGGGGCGCTCTCTTCTGGACGCGTCGGGCATTGCATGGCTCAGGCACACACATACAGGCACTTAAAACACATTCAAAAAAATAAAATTTAAAAAACAGTGAGTCTTGGGGCTGGAGAGATCGCTCAGCGGTTAAGAACACTGTTCTTGCAGAAGACCGAGGTTCGAATCCAAGCACCCATATGGCAGCTAACAACTGTCTGTAACTCCAGTTCCAGGGGATCCTACAGCCTCTTCTGTCTTCCACGAGCATTGCACGACAGGGGTGCGCTTATCTATACGCAGGCAATACATGCATACACATTAAAAAAAAAATAGTGAGTCTTGGTATTTTTTTACTCAATCTCTAATATTTATAAATGACCCATTCTAAGGTATTTTAGTCATCCAAATGGAATCCAAAATGAGGAAGTAATGTAAAATGAGGCATCTCTAGAATGATGAAAGAGAATCAGAAGCCCACCTTCAAGAAATATAGAGTAGTTGGGCATGGTGGCGCATACCTTTAATCTCAGCCCTCGGGAGGCAGAGGCCAGCCTGGCCTACATAGTGAGTTCCAGGCCAGCTAGGGCTACAGGGAGATCCTGTCTCAAAAACAATACCATATATCTCTATCTATCTATCTATCTATCTATCTATCTATCTATCTATCTATCTATCTCATACAGTATCTATCTATCTATCTATCTATCTATCTATCTATCTATCTATCTATCTATCTATCTATCTATCTATCTATCTATCTATCTATCTATCTATCTATCTATCTATCTATCTATCTATCTATCTATCTATCTATCTATTATATATGGAGAGCAAGAGAAAGAGGGGGCTAACTTCCGAATTGGCCTTTGAAATGTGTTTGCTCTTGATTGAAGATCTTCTATTTTTCCACTTTACTCTCTCCATTGACTTCGCTCCTGTTTGCAAACATTTCCCCTCTTTTATTAGAGCTTCCATTTTCTCTTGAATCCCTCTGGTTATTGCCATTGTTCTTCCTGACTTACAGTACATCTCCTGTAAGAATACCCTAAATTGGTTCTCTTCCTGCCCTCTCTATTGCTGCCTCCTTTTCCTTTTCTGTACTTAATAAAGGGTAATCATTTCCTAGTATCCAGAGTTCCCTTCTCAATGTTATGCCCCCTGAAAGAGGAATCCTTGATTTTGGTGGATTCATCTACCTCCTCTAGGCTACTAGCTCTGAGCTCTCTTGATTTCCAGTCTCAATTTCTGCTCCCTCCTAGACAACTCTAAATGTAGGCCTTGTTGTCATCTCCTTCTTTACCTACTTAAAAATGAGGTCCTCATCTTCCCCAAGCAGCTTTCTGTCTTGGCTTCCTTTTTCTATTAAGACATCATTTCCCAGGCCACCCAAGCACAAAGCTTCTATCAACTTTGACTTTTTAAAAAAATATTTTATTATTTTTATTTTATGTGTATGAGTGTATTGCCTGCATGTATGTGAGTGCACCCAAGTCGTGCAATGCCGCAGGGGTCAGAGAGCTTTGGATTCCCCTGGAACTGGAGTGAAGGATGGTTCATAGCTGCCATATGGGTGCTGGGAATTGAACCCGGGTCCTCTGCAAGAGTAGTCAGTGCTCTTAACTGCTGAGCCATCTCTCCAGCCCCCTGACTCTTTTTTTAAAATTTTATTGAATTTTTTTGAATTTCATATATTTTGATTATACTTATATTCCCTCCCCCTACTACCCCCCACCACATTTCCTATATTCTAATATAGATGTGTATGTACACACATACATACATATGTACGTACATACATACACACACACATAACACACCAAGGCCTATAGCCACTCTTCTTTCACTCATCTCCAACTTCCACACAGGCACCAAATTGTGCAAATTGTGTCCATATCTCCTTTGGGTCTCTCTTTGACATCCATCTCTTTCTGATCCTAACCTCAGCTCTGATGGGCATAACTCCCTGGTTCTTGAATTATTATCTCCCATATTTTCCAGTCTGGTTCACTTCAGTTCCCCTCTCATTACATTAAAAAAAAAATAACCAAAAGGTGCCTTTCATCAGAAAACAAACAGCCCAAATCCCAGTGGGACCAAGCATATCATGAAATGGGTAGGTGTGGCAAAGACGGGCCAAGTGTGTGGAGCGGGGCTGGCATTCAGATCCCAGGTGGCTAGCCTAAAGAAGTTGCTGCTGCTCAGTTTCCCCCCATTTCAGGTCCATTCTGAGCAGGTTTCCAAGTTTTCAAAAGACTATCAAATCTGGATTTTTACGAGAAATTTCTCAGCTTAAAATAGTATGCAAACCAAACAAAACATGACTGCAGACTAAGCTTAGTTTGCAGGTAACCCTGAAAATTAAGATTTCTTGCCTTGTTATAATTCTTTTTTTAAAAACATGTATTTTATTTTTAATTATGTATATATATGTTTGCATCTGTGTGTAGGTAGTACACATATAAGTTCAGATGCCCACAGAGTCCAGAAGAGGATGTCAGATCCCCTGGAGCTAGAATTATAGGCAGTTGTGAATGTGGAATATGGGTGCTATGAACTGAACTCTGATCCTCTAGAAGAACAGCAAGCCCTTTAAGTGCTGAGCCATATATCCAGCCCAGTTCTTGAAGTGGCCAAATTGCTTTGAGCTGGGAGTTTCTGGTTCTGGTTATGCCGATAACAGGTCTGTGTAACCTTGAATAAACTTTATCCCCTCTCTGTACCTTGGTTTCCTTTCCTATACAAGGAAGGATATTAATAAATGATCCCAAAGGCCATTTTAACTGGTAGTTCTTTGGTTCTTGGTTTATCCTGATGGGGAAATCTTGTTTAGACAAATTGTCCGGTTAATGAGATTTGCCATAAGTACACAGTGAACACAGATTACCACTTAACAAAGAACAAGAATACAATAAGCATTTGCTTAACTGAGATTCTCCAGGGTTAACTGGAAAATCCCCTCAATCAAGGTTATTGTTGAAAGACTTTCTAAAATCCCGGAGTTGTTTCCTGCCTTTCTAAGCACAGGGGATGTAGACATACCCAGCTAAAGGAACCGATGAGTCAATGTCTGGAGATGGCTCTGCCATCTGGTTGAAGGGGGCCACAAAGAGCGGGTGGGACTTCCTCCCAAACAGTGGTGTCTGTAAGTCAAGGACATCATGGCTGGTGCCATAGCATAACTATTCTGAGGGGCTCTCCAGCTTTGTAGGACTAGGACCCCCCCAGGTTTAGCCTCTGCTTTAACATCACTCCTAAGCTGGGGCATAGTTAAAACCTGCCTGCCAAGACACAGCCCTGAGCTTCTTCCAGAAGAGAGCGAAGGTTTTAGAGCCCAGCAGATCTGGTTGGATCCAGACTCCTAGCTTTAAGCAAATGCCTGGCATTTTCTGAATGTTAGTTTTCTTGTCTATAAATTGGAGGCAGCCATATGCCCCCTACTGAGTTGTCAGCAGAATTAAGTGAAATAATGGATGTTAAATAGTTGATGTGGCATTTGGGATTTATTGAGTGCTGGAAACATGAAAGCCATTATTCTATCAAGAATGAACATCTTTTTATCATGTGAATTCCATGCAATTCTCTAGCTTTTTATTTGGTAGGGTTAGAAAACTAATACCAGTCACCTCCCACCTCAATAGACATTTGAGAAAACAGCCATTTGAAGTAGATTTTCTGCTTCCTTCTTCCAGCTATTCTCTACCCCATCATCATGAAATACAGACATCAGCCTTAAAATCATGATATCCCTCTTGCAACTGTCATATTAATAATTGATTCCATCAAGCATTATCAGCTGGCCTGGAGCTCATTATGTAGACCAAGCTGGCCTTGAACTCAGAGAGATCTGCTTGCCTCTGCCTCCCGAGTGCTGGGATTAAATAAGTGCACCACCACGCCCAGCTAGTCTTGAATATTTTAAGTAAATTAAAAATCATTTTAAGATAAAGAAGCGAAAAAAAGGGGGAGGTTGGATATTTAGTCTGGTGTTAGAGTAGCATTTTAAAAAAAAGTCATCCAGGGATGGTGGAGTACACCTGTGATCCAGCACTTGGAAAGTAGAAGCAGGAAGATCAGAAATCAGAATTTTTAGGTCATTCTCAAGTTCAAGACAAAAACAAAGCAAAATAATAAGGCAGATCTGTGCCATTCACAGAGCAGTAGGTTGTCTGCCTGCAGCGAGGCAGAAGGAGCTCGCCATGGACACAGGGTTTGAACCAAGCTCCAGCTCCAAAATACATCCGAAGGCTTTTGCTCTTCACTCTGAAATAGACGTTAACAGAACGCCTCTCTTAGGGTTTGTTTGTTTGTTTGTTTGTTTGTTTGTTTGTTTGAGACAGGATTTTCCTGTAGCCCCAGCTGGCCTGGAACTCACTATGTAGACCAGGCTGGCCTCACAGTCTCGCCTGCCTCTGCCTCCCAAATTCTGGGACTAAAGGTGTGGACCACCAAGCTTGGCCCTTAGGGTTGTTAAAGGGACTAAATAAAGTAGCTGAAGCAAAAGCCTGCTGCCAATCTGCCAAATAATTATTCAAATTACGTAAGCTGCTGAGTCCAGAAATGATCAAAGCTGACCATTCTTTCCCTTTACATTCCAATCAGAAAGATGGAAAATGAACGACGAAGCAGACAGACATACTTAAAAAGCTGTCAGTTCTGTGGGGTGAAGTCTGGCAGGAGAGATGAAGAGAGCCAAGGAAAATGACACTTGAGACTGAAGAACAAGGAGGAGGGCTTGGCAATTCAGGTGATAGGAACAGCTTAGCTAAGGGTGGGCAAGTGGTATGTGTAGGCAAGAAACTGTAAATTTCTCTTAAAACTCCTCCATGTACCATGAGGGAAGGTATAGGGCAGCACCCCTGTATGAATGGACTGGACATTTGCAAAATGTTTGATGAGTGAATAAGTGAATGGTTGGGCTCTGGCTTTAGTACTTGTTTGAAGAGATCCCTTAGCTTTACTGTGTTATAGAAAGGGAGCACTACAGTTCTCCCCAATGCACAACATACTTAGACCACAGGGCTGGAAGAGACCACCCCTAAACCCCATCTTTCCTGCTGGAGAGGAAGAAGCAGAGGCCCAGGGGCCCCCTGGGCCTGATAGGGCTCTTGTCTTGTGCTTTCTCTAGCTCCACAGCCTGCCTTGTTTATTTGTTCAGCAGGTTTATTTCAGCCATGGCACAGCCTGTTCCGACTCCAGAACATTTACGAGATGAGCCAATTTTTTAAAATCATACAAAATAAGCGATTTGCTTTTGCAGCTACGGTGTAGGGCAGCTGGGAGCGGGGCGGGGGGAGACAGGTCTGTGGCCAGCTCTGGAGCAGAACTTTGGCATATCTTTGCTGTACTCTTTCCCCCTCTTGCCCATGGGAACCAAAGGGAATGCAATGGGATTTCCTGCCTCTATTTCTCTAGACTACGATGTGGAAATATTGGAACATTCAACCATAAGATTTCCGGTTCTCATCTCCACCCCTATTAGCCCCATTCCAAAGCCTGGCTTCTAAACCACAGAGTTCAAGCCACAGCCCCATCCAATAGATTGGCCATGGGATGGAGGTGTAGGGACCAGACCTTGGTCATCTACTCCCTGCCAGGAGCATCCCTTTCCTCTTTGCTTGTGAACTCTTGCTTTATTCTTCAGAATCCAGCTGTTATCTCATCACCTCTAAATTCTTGAACTGTCTCCCCTATAAAATATTTATTTACTTATTTATTTATTTATTTATTTATTTATTTATTTGTTTTTGGTCTTTTTGATTGGTTTGTGTATAGATATTTTGCAGTTCAGGGCACGCCAGGACAATCCGCCTGCCTCTACCTCCCAAGTGCTGGGATCAAAGGCGTGCGCCACCATTGCCTGGGTTCCTATAAAATTAAAAAAAAATTTTTTTTAAAGCCCAAGTAGGATTAATAGGGCAGCTAAAATGTTGAATTCCTTTGCTTTTCTTTTCTGATTGGATACTAATTCAGTATTGTAATATTAGTTATCTTGGCTGATCTGAAACACTTATTTGTAGCTTAATATGTAAATATTTGATTACCAAAAACCTAGAAATGAAAAATTAATAAATTTGATTTGGGGACCAACAAAATACTTTATTCAAACCTTAATTAAGGTAGGCATGGTGGCGCACACCTGTAATTACAGCTCTCCAACATGTCTTCACACCATTTTAATTTGACTTACGGACGCTAGGAATTCCTTACCTACTTCACAGATGAAGAAATGGGCTAATGTAAGAACAACAGTTCAATTCGAGGATGACTTAATGGAGTGTTCAAGGTCAGTCTGGGCTACATAGCAAGACTGTCTCAAAAAAGTAAAAAACAAAGTCAACTGCCTTCCAAACAATTGAAAAAAAATTCCTTATGACCAACATAGAGTGTGGGTAAGAGGATCCTTGTGCTGAAAAGGGAATCACAAGGCCCCATCTGGCCTTTGGACATGTGCCTGACTCATTTCCCTAAAAGGCCAGGTGCAGAGTAGGTGATCTCAAAGTTCTTGCTAAACAGATGCTCGAGGATGGTGACACTCTCTGGCTCCTGGGATCACTGCAGCCTGTCACCTCCAGCTGGTAGTCCCACAAGAACCAATTCAGGAGCTGTCCCAGCCCCAGGCTTTCTCTCCCTAAAGACTAGGTGGCATGCTCACTCTCAGCAGTCACTGAGGCAGAAGTGTGGTGGTGAGAACATGGTGCTAGCAGTATGTGCTGGAACCCCCAGGGTATAGAGGCAATAGCCTGGATTCTGATGCCCATACCAACACCCTCGGGACAGCTCAAGGCAGCCCCTCAAGAGGCAAAGTCTGAGCAGCTATGGGAGGAGCTGCTTTTGACTTCCAAGATTAGCTAAGATCTCAAAAGTCATCCCTGCACCTGCTCTCTGTGCCAAGGAAAACAGTAAATGTCAAAAGCCTCCTTAGGTATCTAAAGAGAACAGCTCCTGCTGCTCCTCCCTTCCTCCTATGAGGTCATTGAATCAGGATGACAAAGCAAACAGTGACATGTGCTAGGACTTGTTCCCAGACTGATTCCTGGGTTTCTCCAGCCCTTCCCTCCTCCCCACCTCAGGATGGCAAGCCCACGTATGGGCAACAAACAACCCGACTCAGTCATTGGGCTCCTGGGAAATAAAGGCTGGCTAGGAGGCACTCTCTGTGGTGCCAAAGAGGAAGACCTAGATAGATAGACACCAGTACAGTGCATTATAGGTTCCAACATGCTTTCACACCATTCTAATTTGACTTAAGGAGGCTAGGAATTCCTTACCTACTTCACAGATGAAGAAATGGGCTAATGTAAGGTCAACAGTTCAACCAAGGGATAGCTTAAGCATGTCAGACTCAGACTTGAAATGATTTCAACTCTAGTTTTGTTACATCTTCCTACCTTTCCACAGTTCTGTAAACTCTTCATTGGTACACTTGCTTCCCACATTTTGCCTTCTTACAACCCACCAGAGCATTATTACTTAGTGTTTTTCTTTCTCTTTTTGAGACAGAGTTGCATATATTCCCAGGCTGGCCTTGAACTCCTTATGCAACAAATGATGATCTTAAACTGAGGATTCTCTGGCTTCTACTTCCTGGGTGCTGAGGTTACAGGCATGTGCCCCTATGCCTGGTTTATGTAGAGGTGGTGATCCAACCCAGGGTTTTGTGAGTGCAAGGCAAGCACTCAAGCAACTGAGCTACATCTTCAGCCCTATGTTCTTCTTAATTAGATTTATATTAACTTTAGGGGCCAGGGAGATGGCTCAGGGTGTAAGAGCACTTGATCTGTAAGCATGAGTTTGAATCCCAGCACTCGTGTAAAAGCTGGGCACGGCTCTATGTGCCTGTAACCCCAGCACTGGGGGAGAGAGAAAGATGGATCTCAAGAGCTCACTGGCCAGTCAGCTTAGTTAAAACAGTGCTCCTGGTTCAGCGAGGCAAACTGGTGTGCCTCTCAACAGGTCATTTATTGCTAGGCTCTGTTTCTTTCAGAAGCAATGAGACTGATAAATCTGGGTAACAAATGGATATGAAAAATCCTCTGTAAACCATAAAGTTGCAATCCAAATTCCTCCACAGAATGTTCTCATTATAGCTGGAGAATGACTCCTAAGGAGAAACTGAAGGTGGAAACAACAGGTTGGGAAAAGATTTGGTAAGTAACCTTTGGACCTCTCCAACATCCCTGTCTACTGTGCTGCATTGGGGTGGACTTGGAGACACCTGAAGAAATCTGCTGCCCTTGATTCCATCAGAATCCTGCTTTTCTGATTCATATATATATATATATATATATATATATTTACTTTAGTGTATGAGTGTACTGCCTGCATGTGTGTCTGTGTTGTACAATGCCCAGGGAGGTCAGAAGAGGGTGTGGCATCCCCTGGAACTGGAGTTATGGACGGTTGCTAGCTACATGCGTGTGCTGGGTTTCAAACTCAGGTCCTCTGCAAGAGCATCCAGTGTTCTTAACAGCTGAGCCATCTCACCAGTCTGCTTTTCTGATTCTTCTTTCTGTTTGAAACATCTTTCAGTTACAAGTTAGTTGTCTCCTAATGGGTCTTTACTCCCCTCGTGTGGTCACTCCCTGACATTGCTGCATGGACTTCTGAAGGGAGCCGAGTGACAAAGGTGACTTCAGGAGGCTAGAGCCAACCTGCAGGATCAGGATTTTCCAGGGCCAGCAGAAGATTTAAAACCCAAATTTAAGCCAGCTCTGGAATCCAGAGCTTCTTGATGGGAAGGTATGAAGCTGCACTACTCTTTGTGGTGCATGTTGATAACGGCAAGGCTATGATCTTGGGGCAGGAATCTATGAAAATCCAAACCTTGTGCTCAGCTTTGCTGTGAACAGAAACTGCTCTGAAGGCAAAGTATTTTAAAAACTATCACTGTGAGGTCTCAGTGCTACCCTGGACTAGGTGTGCCAAACCTCTAGACCCAAAGATGGCCCAAGGTCTACTCAGAGACCAGAGAAGTATTGAAAATTGTTCTCAATGCCCACCTGAAGTGAGGATTCTCAGGATCAAAGAGTGGTTAGCCACAAAAAGAGACCACAACACTTTGATGCTGTGACCCACTCCCCAAAGGTCAAGGAGCTTTATGTCATTTCCCAGCAACTCAGCATCTGGTTGGACCAAATCCTGTATGGGAACTCAACCCTACTTCCTCCAGGCTTTGATTCCTGCTTTTGATTGCCACAGGGCTGGCAGGCTTCCCTCTGGCACCCATTCTCTCAGGAAGCCATCCACAGCTGCTGGCCCCTGTCACACCCTATTTGGGGAGGTGGTGGCAGCATTTCAGTGGTAAAGCAACAGATTTCAGGTTATGGCTAAGGGCTTCAAAGTTAGTTGGGAATTGTGTCATATTCCAAAGAGGGCTAACCCCTTTCAGTTCCAGTGATGTGAAATGGGTAAGGCTTGGATTCAAGGAGAGCTACACTTCAATTCTTATCCTGAATCCACCCTCAGAGAATGCTATGTAGGAAGCACATCTTTTAGCTCTCAAGAACCTTCAGTCTGATCAGGAGGAGCCAACCCATTTAGAGCTGGAAGACACCTAGTTCCTGGCTGCAGTAACTGACAGTTCCATCTGGGCAGGAAAGGCTGAAGGCATTGGGAAAATCACTCCAATCCTGGGGATGGGGGAAGCACAAATAAAAGGAAAAAAGAGGAATACAGAAAATAGGTATCACCTTAGCAACTGTATGCAAATTATGATATTCAAAGCATCTACATTATTTTCTCTCAACTATCCTTGGGGGTAGGTGTGGCACACATTTTTACAATTTCTGGTCAAGACTAATGCTACTGGATTCCAACACTGTTATGATCCTTCAGAGGCAATACATGGTGATCGGAATTGTGGTGAGCTACAATTCTTCACCTGGCATCTTCACCTGCAGACCAAGGGGTTATGTGTGATCCTGAAGATTCCCTCTAGAAGGGTCATTCTTTTTCCTTTACACTACGTTGACAAGGCCTGTGTATAAAGGAAATGTGCCCCAAGGAGATAGATTTACAACGTTAAGTCCCAATGCCAACTGAAGTAACCAGACTCTTGACAGTGGTCATACTGTGATGCTAAGACGTGTGTGTGTGTGTGTGTGTGTGTGTGTGTGTGTGTGTGTGTTTATGTACTTGTGCACATGTATGTAGAGGCCTAAGGTCAATGTTGTTGCTATGATAAATACCCTGAAAAAAAAAACTTAAGGGAGAAAGGGCTTATTTCGGCTCATAGTTGGAGGGTACAGTCCATCATGGCTGGGAAGTTATAGTGGCAGGAGCCTGAGGCAGCCAGACATGCTGCATCCATTGTCAAGAAGCAGAGAGCAGTGAATACCTACACTCTGTTCATTTTCTTTTTTATGTAGACCAGGATCAAAGCCCAGGGAATGGTGACACCCACAGTGGGCTGATCTTCCCACCTCAATTAGCCTAATCGAGATAATCCCCCATAGGCATACCCAGAGGCTCAATTTCTCACAGGATTCTAGACCTCATCAAGTTGATAACTGAGATTAACCATCATGCCCACTAATCCAAAAGCTATGAATGTCATCAGATAGCATCTGAAATCTATAGCAAAGTTTTTCCCATATTTCTTTAACCTGCCTATACAGTCCCTGTGTATTTGGTAAATGCATTGATTTATGATTTCTTTTGTTCTGTGATTAGTAAAAGCTCAAGTAGTCACTTCCACATGGAACATGTCATTTGGGGCAATCTTAGTCTATGTTGCTAGGCCTTAGTCACTCAAATTTGGCTCAAAATAAAGCATTTTTTATTCCCTTTGAAGTGAGACAGTGTTTTGCATTAGCAGTTTTGGCATGCAATGTTGGGTCCCAAGGTCAATCTTCCTTCACTAGAGGAGTCACTGAGATCAGTGCTAGGCACCAGCATGGGCTCTTTGTGTCCAGTTGTCTGAGTTGCCTCCTTGGGTAGACATTGGTGAGTTCCTTCTGGGGCTTAGGATTCCCCTTCTGTTTCAGTTGACAGCATGTTGGTTTATTCTGTATTGGTTTTCGGATATCCTATTGGACAGAACAATTAGGTTTTGGTTTTGGGGCAGGGGGTGTTTTGGGTCTTTTTGAAACAGGGCCTCCCTGTAGCCTAGCTGGCCTGGAACTCACAGAGATCCACCTGCCCCTGCCTCCTGAGTGCTGAGATTAAAGGCATGTGCCACCATGCCTGGTAACACTAGTTTTGAGAGCATTTGTTTGTTAGCATTTGGCCTTTTTTCCTACCATTGATTATCTGTTTCTTCTGTATCTTCTCCTCTTCATTATAACCTAGTCCTTTCACTTTAGAAATTTTGACTGCTTGATCATAAAGACACTGAAGATAAGAGGCACCTGTTCCCCCTTGCCCAACAGGGTAGACGTGACAGAGTAAAACTCCCCAGGATGTAAAACATCATAGGGAAGCCCTACAACATATCTCATTCCTGGGTTGTAAGCAACCTTATTGGCTCAGCTCAGAAGACACAGGTAAGGGGTCACCAGTGTTTTGAGCTCCCTCAGAGTCTTGTAAATGTGCAGGATAAACCCAAGACACAGTGAAAAGAAAATGACTTATGAGAGAGACCAGAGGCAGCTACTCACATAACAGCACATAAATCTGATCCAAAGTAGAGATACTACCAGTTAGCACAGAAGATTACATTTTCGGGTGGGGTTAGTAGAAGGCAATAAATGGGAAATAGAGAGGAGAAAATGTTTGGAGAAAAAACACCATTTGGTACTCCAGCTGGTTTCATGCTTGATAATTATGGTAATTTAACTTGCAAGTATCTGATTAAAAGGGGGGTAACTTTTTAAAAAAAATTTATTATTTTTATTTTATGTGTATGAGTATATTGCCTGCATGTAGGTAAGTGCACCTGTGTCATGCAATGCCGGAGGAAGACATGAGGCTGTTGAATCCCCTGGAACTAGAATTACAGACAGTTGTTAGCTGCCATGTGGGTGGTGGGATTTGAACCTGGGTCTTCTGCAAGAACAGTCAGTGTTCTTAACTGCTGAGCCATTTCTCCAGCCCCCCAAAGGGGGTAACTTTTGACATGCCTACATTGTTTATTTTTCCCATAGTAAACTAGAAGTCCTAGGCAATAGAAGTAAAGAGCATAAGTGGGCAGCCTCTTTAAATGGAATTTTAAAGTATATAAGAAGACAGATTAAAAGAAAAAAGAAAAACAAATGAAGAAATCACTAATTAAAAAAAATAAGTTTGGAAGCCAAACGTGCGTGGCACATGGCTTTAATCCCAGAGCTTGGGAGGCAGAGGCAGGCAGATCTTCATGAGATCCAGGCAGCTTGGTTTACACAGCAAGTTCCAGGCCAGCTAGGGTAAAATTCAAAAGAAAAACAAATAAAAAATCTCAGCAGTTAAGAGCACTGGCTGCTCTTGCAGAGGACCCGGGTTCAGTTCCCAGCACCTACATGGTGGCTAACAACTCTCTATAACTCCAGTTCCAGGGAATCTAACACCCTCTTCAGACCTCCACAGGCACTGCACACACAGGGTGCACTTACATACACACATGCAAAACACTCATACACATACACACACAAAAATAAAATTGAAAAAAGTAAAAAAAAAGTTTTGGAAATACATTAAAAAAATTTTTTATTTTGGTCTTTTTGAGACAGGGTCTCTCTGTAGCCCCAGCCGGCCTAGAACTTGCTTTATAGCCTAGGCTAGCCTTGAACTCACAGAGATTCTCCTGCCTCTGCCTCCCAAGTACTGGGATTATAGGTGTACACCACTGCACCTGGCTTCAAAAAACTTTTTTAAACAGATGTTATAGAACAGGAAATTAATGAGAATTTTATAGCTGGGGATAATAGCTCAGTAGTAAAGCACCTGCATAGTATGCACAAGGCTCTAAATTCAATCCCTAATACTATTTTAAAAAATAACGTTAAAGGTTGTGTCAAAACTAAACATGAATTCTGAGTAACCTAACTCCTCAACCCTTATTCTCTATTCTTCTAAGATTGCTCCTTCCTCCTTTTAAGCCTCTCCTGATCATCTCTAGTAATCCCCATACAGAACCAAATTCTATAAAGGAAAAAATTATGCCTTTTTTAAGATAAAGCCTAGAGGGAACATAGATCCTGATATTCTCTACACTTCCTGGACAACAGATGGATTGGAAACATTAATTATGAGGTTTCTTGAGTGATCTTAAGACTATCTGGGATTTTCTAAAGAATTTCAGATCACCCTATTGATTTACACACCAGAGTTTCCACAATTAGACTAATTAATTAGAAATTTCCATTGTAAGGGCTGCTCCCTCTCTGCTGAATGAGTTTCATCTTCTGACCTTTTTGCCTTTCACTGGGTCTCCTCTTACATCTCAAAGACATAGAGATATAAACTACTTTGGTTCTACTAAGAGTACATTCTGATTTAATATAATTGTGTTGTGTAGTTTAGTTTTTGTTTTTGTTTGTCTATGCTCATGATTACTGATTTCACGCAATTATTTATATGTCATTTTACCTGTTGATCTGTTAACCTTTATCCCCATGATTTGAAGGTTTTTTTGCTTTTGTTTTTGTTTTAGACAGGGTCTTCCTACATAGCCCTCAATGGCCTGGAACTCACTATGTAGATCAGGCTACTCAAGAATTCATAAAGATCATAGAGATTTTCCTGCCTCTGCCTCTTAAGTACTGGGATTAATGGCATGCATCACCATACCTGGCAGCCTTTTTATTTTTATTGTAATACAAGGGGTTTTACTATATAGGGATTTCTTTTCTTGCTTCTCTTGACAATAAACATAGAATGATTACTCAAGATTACTACCTCAAGTCCATCCTAGCTAAAGTACAGACATACTGATTATTTTGTTTTTGTTTTTTTCTACTTTCACAGTGACTAAGGCCCCTTAACTTACTGGTTATGTAGGCATCAAGCAGCTCCTATGAAAATACTCTCATCATTGACAGCTTAGCTGTAAAATGCTAATTCCCAGAGCTTAAAATTTTTTAAAATATATTTTATTATTTTATTTTATGCATATGAGTGCATTGCCTGCATATAAGTGCACCCGTGTTATGCAATGTTTGTGAAGGTCAAAAGAGGGCATTGGATTCCCCTGGAACTGGAGTTAGGGATGATAGTAAGTGCTCTTAATTTCTGAGCCATCTCTCCCAAGGGCTGAAAGTTTTAACCCCTTCTTAACCCACTGCTGATGTCTGGTTGACTGCTACACTGTCATTATTGCTTCATCTTTGCTTGGTGTTTTGTTTTTGAGGCAGGGTTTCAACAGTGTACCCTAGTCGTTGGCCTGGAATTCTGTATGTAGACCAGGTTGGCCTTGAAATTGTGGTGATCCTCCTGTCTCTGCCTGTCAAGTGCTGAGATTACAGGTTTTTGCCCAAGCTTTATCTACATAGCTCATGGTGATTAAAAGTACCAGGCTGGTGGAATTAACCTTGGATGTGAGGCCTATACTAATCTGGTCAGAGGGACTTAAAGGATAGTTTTTGCCCCTTGCCCGCCAAGGTCAATTAAGTTTCAGGGGACTATCAAGCATCTCTCAGAATGTTCTGTAACTGTGGTGAGTCACCTGTCCTCCTGTTTAGGGAGGCATGGAGACCCCACCAGATGGACTTGAACCAGTGTCCAGTCTATAAAGTGGAGGGTAAACTCAGAGGAAACATTTCCTCCATGCTTCCAAGTGAAGCCAGCCACAATCGAGCAGGACCTTTGACTTATCTTCACATATATGGAACTGGTAAAAGAAAGGAGCCAGGGGCTCCTCCTAAGCCCATGTGACCCCTGAGGAACAGCTCCTCAAACGACCTTAAGAGTAAAAATAAATTGGTTCATTTGGGTCAACTGTATGGTTTTAAACACCCAAAAGGAAAGTATAACCAAAGATTAAAGTGATGAGTATTATTTCTTTAAGAGTCCATGTGTACAGCTAAAGCCTACATAACAAGAAACAATACCAGACAGGAGATACCTTCCTTCCTTTGAGTTGTTGGCCAAGGTGGCCCAAGAGACTCCCAGACAGTAACCCAGCATAGAACTAGGAAAATGAGCAGCAGACCCCAATCTTATCTAAAGGAATGTTGGCAAGTAATTGCTGCTAGATGAGGAAGAGCTGATCTTCCTAAAACAAGGGACTCTAGATAGGCTGACTGGACTCAGCAAATGGACTTGCACTGGGGGATTGCTGGGGGCACTGACAACACAGTGGACAGTAACAGAGATGACAGAGTATATGGACTCCAGTGGGGGGGGGGCGCTATGGGAGGGTGCCATTTGGGATGTGGGTATAAAGATGAATAAGATTGTTTGGCATGTTCTGTATGAAATACACACACACAAAGATTAAAATTAAAAAAAAATACTACATGGACAAGAAGAAATAAAAACAAATATATAGGACAAAAATTGTTTTTATGTATATGAGAGCATTGCCTACACATATGCAAGTGCATCCATGTGTGCAATGCCCACAGAGGCCAGAAGAAGGCATCGGATCCCCCAGAACCGAAGTTTCGGAGAGTTGTTAGCTGACATGTGGGTGCTGGGAACTGAACCTGGGTTTTCTGCAAGAGCAGTCAGTGATCTTAACCACTGAGCTATCTCTCCAACCTCTAAAATGTATTTCTTAAAAAAGTGTATCTTTAAAAACTTGCCTGAGAAATTTAGAATTTACCTCTGTATGTTTTTTTAAAAAATATTTTATGTGTATGAGTGTATTGCCTGAATGTGTGTGAGTGCACCTGTGTTGTACAATGCCCACAGAGTTCATAAGAGCCATCAAATTCCCCTGGAACTGGAGTTAGGGACAGTTGTTAGCTCCCCTGTGAGTGGTGAGAATCAAACCTGTATCCTCTGCAGCAGCAGCCAGTGCTCTTAACTGCTGAGCCATCTCTCTAGCCCCTGTATGCTTTCTTAATAATAAAAATAATACTGATCTTGATGACTTTAATGATATATCATATCATTAATCATTAACCATGTTTTTGTTATGACTAATTGCTTACTCAAACTATCCTACTTTACTTGAACCAAATCTTCATGATTAGAATGACTCCATTTTTTCAACTACCCACAGAGAAGGGCATTCTATTATTTAGTATAATTTGGATAAAGAAAAATTCCAGATTCCAGACTGGCAGAGCTCTATATTAAATCTACTAACAGGAGTTCTCTTTTAGATCCATAACCCCTAGAGTCAAAGCCTACCATATCTATCAAACATTCAAACTCCAATTTATAGGAGTAACTTGAACTCAAATTCCAGAATATGTAAAAATCCCTGAGACCTAAAAGGCTCTGGAAAGCGTCTATGGATGGCATACTAAGACTTCTGTGTGCCTTGGGGTAACTTTGAGTTTATAGACTTTTATTAGGGATACTCCAAAGATTTTAGGTTGACTCTTTTTATCCAAATTATACAAAAAACAACCAGACCTCAATGGCAACAGCATTTACCAAAACTGGCCAAATGCTAGAGCCAAAATTAGACCTCTCTGGAAATATAGGTACTAGACTAGGAATTTTAGGACAGATCAAATAAGCTAAAATGTATATCTTTACAAAAGAATTAACATTAAAAAATAAGAACATACAGGGAAAATGAAAGAGAGAGAGAGAGAGAGAGAGAGAGAGAGAGAGAAACTTGTAACCTGGGAGATTGTAACTGCTGTAACTGAATAAATGAGTCTTCAAAGGACCACATAAAACAGCCAGGATTTGAAAAATACTAAATAAGCCAGGCTTGGTGGCGCATGCCTTTAATCCCAGCACTCAGAGGCAGAGGCAGGCAGATCTCCATGAGATCAAGGCCAGTCTGATCTACGTAGTGAGTTCTGAGCCAGCTGGGGTTACAGGGAGACCTTGTCTTAGAAAAAACCAAACAAACCCTAAGTTATATTTTGCCAGAAACAAGTAAATGGGCAATGTTACAAAATGACTTCAATGTAGTGCCAGTTCTCTTTCTGATTATGAAATAAGGAATGAAATTTAGTTATGCTCACAAAGCCTGTGGAATCCTGATTTCTCACAAGTCTGTTTCTAGCCCTGTCATTAATATCTGGTACACAAAGAAAGTAAATTTTTGTTAGGAAGAATCCAAAATGATACTGTATTGTGATCTGATTTCTTCTGTAATGTGACTGTCCATTTATTTCCTCATTTATTTCCTGGGATATTTTTGCTCCCCTTAATAGCCATTTATGCCTAACTCTGTGTCTGGCCCAATATCCTTGGACTATAAATAAAAACGTTTGGAATATATTTTTAGTAAATCACTAGCTTCTACCAACCAAAAAGTTAAGAATGCCACTAGGCAGCATCTGAAATGTATAGCAGTTTTCCCCACTTTGCTGTAATCTACCTACCTGAACTCTCCACCAATGTATTTGGTAAATGCATTGATTTATGACTGTTTGCTTTGTAACTAACAAAAGTTCATATGGCTACTTTCATGGCGGAACATGTTATTTGGGGCGACCTGAATCTGTATTTCTGGGCCATGGCCACTTACATTTGGCTCAGAATAAACTATTTCTTATTCCTCTTGAAGTAAGAGCTATGTTTTGCATTGACAGTTATGGTATCCAAAATTGAGCCCCAAGGGCGATCCATTTTCATGGAAGGAGTCACCCAGACTGGCACCAGGTACCAGCACAGGCCCTTAATTAAATCAACATTAGAGACATTGTCACCATCTCATTTTATAATAGTCATGTCTTTTACTTTATTAATTCCCATAGCATATGGTTCCTTTTTATCCTTTTTACATATATACACAAACACTTTTAAACATAAATACCAAAGTTCAGGAGAATCAGATGGGCAAATAAATTTAGGAAGTCAAGAACACAGAAGAAAAAGCCAGTCACCAGATTTTATAAATGATCATCTAATTTCTCTGGCCATTCAACTTGATGTATCATCCCAAGTATCTTCCAGTTCACAAGGTCTTCCTTTGGGATTCTGAACCAATCAATAGCCATATTTGTCGTTAAGATGGGTTCTGCCATCTCCACTTTGGCCTATATCAAAATATATAAAAAAAATATTTATTCTTCCAAACTCAAGAGGGGAAAAATATTCAGACACCAGTAAGTCAAAACCAAAACAAAGCAGTTTCTTTTATAATAAAAAATTTACTTTTCGTACACAATTTCAGAATATAGTCCCTTTTCACTTCTGCCCTAACATTTATTAGCAGATAAAAAGGTATCCCTAGCAACTGAAGTTATAATAGCTCCTAGTATCTTAGAAACACCATTCATAGAAATACGTGCCTGGGCACATGGGAAAATAATCACCTCATACAATATGTGTACGTAAAACTGGTACAATATTATTAGAATGTAATTCTGGCCACACCTTTGATCCAGTATATTAGCATTCATGTGGGTTTTTTTTCTCTTTTTTTGAGACAGGGTCTCCCTGTAACCCCAGCTGTCTTGGAACTCACTATGTAGACCAGGCTGGCCTTGGACTCACAGAGATCCGACTACCTCTGCCGCCCAAGTGCTGGGATTAAAGGCATGCACCACCACGCCCAGACTTGTGGGTTTTTTTTTTTTTAACAGATGTACCTCCATACCTTATGTATTATATTTATTTTATTTGAATAACCTTTATTTAGGTATCTTTTAAATTTAAAGTATTTAATTTTT
>NW_008342883.1:121705-140839 GCF_000622305.1 Nannospalax galili
GGTCAGAAGAGGGTGTCAGATTCCCCTGGACCTGGAGCTACAGACGATTGTTAGCCGCCATGTGGGTGCTAGGAATTGAACCCGGGTCCTCTACAAGAGCAGTCAATGCTCTTAACCGCTGAGCCATCTCTCCAGCCCCCCATTTAAAAATTTTTAGAGGGGCTGGAGAGATGGCTCAGAGGTTAAGAGCACTGGCTGCTCTTGTAGAGGACCTAGGCTCAGTTCCCAGCACCAACATGGTGGCTAACACTGTCAGTAACTCCAGTTCCAGGAGATCCAATGCCCTCTTCTGGCCTCTGCCTGCAATGCACACATGTAGTAAGTTTATATACACACAGACAAAATGCTCATATATATAAAATAAAATAAATTATTATTTTTTGGGTTTTTTGAGACAGCATCTCCCTGTAGCACAGCTGGCCTAGATTCACTATGGAGACCAGGCTGGCTGCGAACTCAGAGATCCACCTGCCTCTGCCTCCCAATGCTGGGACTAAAGGCATGCACACCACACCTGGGTAAATATTTTTTAAAATAACAATAAGAATTTATTACATAGTACTACAGAAGGCCCTTTTTTTATGCACTTATATAATGTATTTTGAGCATTTTTTCCCACTCTGTGCTCTCTCTCCTCTCATTAGTCCCCTTTGTTTCCCTAAATAGGTTTGCTTCTACTTTTATGTCCTCTGTACATGTGGTTTTATGTATCTATAAAAAGTCCAGGACCCACAGATGAGAAAAACCGTGCAATATTTGCCTTCCTGAAACTGACTTAATTCATTCAATAGGAACTTTATGTATTTTATATATATTACAAAATTATATATGTTACAGGTTACTTATTAGATTGTAATGGCAAAAGACTGGAAATATACTAAATATCATTAAGGGAACTATTTAAGTAAGTAAAAGTCTATACTATAGAAAAGAACCATGGTACTATTTAGCCAGGCATTGTGGCATATATCTATAATCCCAACATGCATAAAAGACATGAATACATGAGGATTATAAATTCAAGTCCAGCCTAACTATACAGCAAGATGCTGTTTTAAAAATAACCAAAAAGCAAAACAAACTACAATAACTATGATGCCAATTAAAAGAGAAACAAGAAATCTGGGAATAACTGGGTATCTGTCTTGTGATAAGTACAAAATAGCAAGCTGAATATGCTTCCATTTTATAGAAAAGTGATGAAATACACTTTATTGCCTAGATAGGTTTTTTTTTTTTAACTTTTACAAAACCTTTATTGAGAATTTTATGCATGCATATAAGGTGTTTTGATAAAATCCATGCCCACTCCCTCCCTTCCAACACACCCATATCTCCCCATCACTTTTTTCTTTTTTTTTTTCCTTCTTTTCATTTATTTATTTTTATGGGGCTTTTGGGTACTCTAACATTCCCCCCTCTGAAGAGGTAACCCATTAGGGACTAGATACAAGCTCCCAAATACTTTTGACATTTTTGGCCTTTGGAACAGAGTATGTTGCTAACAGTCCCAAGGACATTTTTTATAATACATAAAAATAAGAACCTCATAGTTGTTTGTCTTTAGATGAAAAGTGAGTGGCTGAGGTACAATCTAACATCTTTTTCTGTTAATAAAATTTTAAATACATGCAATAGAAAAATATAATAAACCTCATGCTTAATAATGACCAATTTATGGTACTTTGTCTATTATCCTTCCCTAGCTTCTCTTATCCTCTACTACCAGATTATTTAAAGGTAAATATCAGATGTCACTTCATCTATTAACAGTTCTGTGTATGTCTAGAATATAAAGACATTTCCAAAAACCATAACTTAACATCATTCAGACTTAAAAAATTTCTTTTTCACTATAATCAAATTTATGATTGGCTCATTTTATTTTAATTTACTTTTACTGTTTTTGTACTGTAGCCCAGGCTGGCCTCAGACTTGCTATATGTAGTTGAAGATGACCCTGCACTTCTGATCCTCCTGTCACCACCTCCGGAGTGCTAGGATTACAAGGATTTGTCAACATGCCTGGTTTAGGCAGTATCAGAGATTGAAGCTAGGTTCTGTGAATGCTAGACAAGCACTCTACCAACAGAGATACATCACGTACTACCATAATTTTTTTTTTTAAGTTTTTTTCTGCAGGTTGTTTTTTTGTCTTTTTGAGACAGGGTCTCCCTGTAGCCCCAGCTGTCCTGGAACTCACTATGTAGACCAGGTTGGCCTTGAACTCACAGAGATCCGCCTGTCTCTGCCTCCCAAGTGCTGGGATTAAAGGTGTGTGCCACCATGCCCGGAAAATAGTTGTTTTCTAAAGTAAGAGTCTGTATAGGATATATGAATTCTATTTGGTTGATGTATTTCTTTAGAACCTTTAATCCAATCAAAATGGAAACCTATTACTACATACTCATAACTTTCTTAACTTGAACCTTAAATATATATATTATCTATTCAAAAATATGAAGAAATCATAGAGGAAAGTTCAAATAAAAAACATACCTTCAGGTGGGACCCATACACAGTAGTCTGGGTCATCTTCAGGATATTTGGAAGAAAGTATAGGTGGAAACTGCAATGAAGAAATAGATTATTTTAATCAAAAGAATTGTCTGGGGCTAGAGAGTTGGCTCAGTGGTTAAGAGCACTAGCTTCCCCTACAGAGAACCTTGGTTCAGTTCCTAGTATCTACATAGTGGCTCACAACCATTCATAACTTCAATTCTAGGGAATCTGACGTCCTCTTCTGGCCTCTGCAGGCATGTGGTGCACTTAAATACATGCAGGCAAAAACACTCATATAAATAAAATAAATGAATGAATGAATAAATTTTTTTTTAAAAGAATTGTTTGTTGATGGCAGGGTATGGGGATGCATGCCTTCGATCCCAGGAGGCAGATGCAGGCGGATCTCTGTGAGTTCAAGGCCAGCCTGGTCTACATAGTGAATTCCAGGCCAGCAGGGGTTACAGGGAGACCCTATCTCAAATAGACAAGAAAAGAAACAGAAAAAGAGAATTGTTTGTTGAGTCAGAGTTTCTCTAAATAGCTCTGGATGGCCTAGACCTTGTGATTATCCTGCCTAGGGTTACAGGTGTGAACCACCATGCCTGTCTCAAAAACTTTTTTTTTTTTTAAACTTTTTTTTATTGAGCTTTTAAAATTTCATACATTTCCCACTCACATCCAGACTTCCTCCCCAATCCATGTCTCCTACTCCCCCTCAGAGAATTATTGTGTTGGGCTGGAGAGTTGGCTCAGTGGTTAAGAGCACTGGCTGCTCTTGCAGAGGACCTAGATTCAAATCCCAGCACCCATATGGCAGCTAAAAACTGTCTGTAACTCCAGTTCCAGGAGATCCAACACCCTCTTCTGTCCTCCACCGGTACTGCATGACAGGTGCACTTAGATGCAGGAATAACACTCATACACATAAAAAATAAATAATTTTTTAAAGAATTATTGTCTTTATATCTGTTAACAAACAAAAACTAGAGGAGTCTTTAATAATTATCTTAATATTAATAACCAATTTGGCGGAACATTCTGAGTCTTGACTTTTTTTTCATCAAGCTATCCTCCTCAACTGCTCTCCACCTTATTAGTTTTGTTAGAATTTTATTTATTTATTCATTTATGTGTGTGTATATATGTGCTCGCATAAAGCATGCACTAGGGCACATGTGGAGGATAGAGCACAGGTTGTGAGAATCACATGTGGGTTTCAGGAATCAAACTCAGGTCAAGTGCCTCTACCTGCTGAGCCATCCCACTGGCCCTCTACCTTATTTATTTATTTATTTATTTATTTATTTATTTATTTATTTATTTATTTATTTATTTAGACAGGGTCACTCAGTGAACCTGGAGCTCATTGATTTGGATGGGCTTGTTGGTCAGGGAGCTTCAGGGATTCACTTGTCTCTGCCTTCACAGCACTGGGAGTACAGATGTGTGCTGCAGCATCAGCTTTTTATATGGGTGCTAGGGTTCTGAACCCAGATCCTCATCCTTGCCCAGTGAGCACTTTACTGACTGAGTCAACTCTATAGCATCAATATAAGACTTGATAAAGGGAGCTTTAACACTTCGCAGGCTGAGGCAGGAGGCTTGAGAGTTGGAGGCCATCCTGAGCTATATAGCAAGTCCCAGTCAACAGCAAAAAATAACAGAAAAGCAATCCACCAACTATCCCCCCACACCAAAAAAAAAAAAAAAAAAAAAAAAAAAGAAAGATAAAGGGGGTGGGAAATATACACAGACAGAGGTGCTTAAAACATTTGCTTTTGACCTAGGTGCAGGATAACAGGGCAAGCCTGCCATCTTTTGAAGGTCTGTTTGCAAGGTTGTTCTCTGGCTGGAGTCTGGGACCTTGAATTTGAGGAAGATGATTACTGCCCTAACTGATAAGGGTGGGTCACCATGCCTCTATTGTATATACAGTGTGGTTATGCTTTGCTCTGCAAGTATGGAATTTGGATACAGGCTGGGCAAGAAATGCCATACATAACCAATCCCCAGCAAAAATCACTGGAACTGAGTCTCTAATGAGTTTCTCCAGTTAGCAACATTTTACACTTGTCACAATTTATTGCTAGGGGAATTAAGCACATCCTGTGTCTCTAGTGGAAGAGGACCCTTTGAACTTTATATATGGTTTGTCCCAGGTGCCTTTTCCTGTTGCTGACTGTGCCTGGTATCTTGCTGTAAAGAATCATAGATGCAAGGACAACCATATGCTGAGTCCTATGACTCCGTTTGTGAATTATCTCAAGATGATCTTGAGGGCCCTGACACAACTTAACAATCCCACCTCTGGAAGCTTACCATATCCACACTAAATTATGTACACCTAAGATTACTGCACCAGTATAAAATTAAAGAGATTAGAATTAAAAGGCTGAGCATAGTGGTGCACACCTTTAATCCCAGCACTTGGGAGGCAGAGGCAAGCAAATCTCTGTGAGTTTGAGGCTAACCTGGTCTACATAGTGAGTTCCAGGACAGCTGGGGCTACAGAGAGACCCTGTCTCAAAAAAAAAAAAAAAAAGACTAGAAACAATCCAATTGTCCATCTACATGGATCTGGTTAAATGAGGTCCATCTATGCAGTAGGAAGTTGTTTTTGATATGCTGATATGATTTCCAAGATAGATTGAAAAACATATGATGCAGAATGGAGTACATTAATTACAGCTTATTGTGTAACAAAAGGAGGGAGATAAGAACATGTTATTCAAATGCCCTTTGCATTTCGTACAAAGATGAAAAACATTAACAAATTAGTAAGAGGTAGCTTATAGAGCAGATGAGCAGGGTAGCTAGAACTGAAAAATAAAAATTAAAGATAATCCAGTTTTCTAGGAGAAGGGACTAAGGCTGCCGGGAACTCTGTTGAGGTATTCTCCAAAAGGTAGAGCCATAATAGGGAACTGATGTTTATTCAGAGAAGTGAAGCACTTACTTTGCCTAGACCAAGAGCTTTCTTCTTCTTTAATTCATCTCTGCTTTTCTCATATTCAGTTTCTGTTAATAATTTAATGGAGGAAAAAAAAGTAGAAATAGCCATTTTCAGAAAAAGTCATACAGAAAAAAGTTCCTCCTAAAATAGTTATAATTATTGAAGAAAATATCAGTGATAAATGTATGACTGCAAATGTACATTAAGGGCTAGAGAAGTGGCTCCGAGGATAAGAACATGTACTGCTCCGGTAGGACCCAAGTTTGGTCCCCAGCATCCGTATCAGGTAGCTCACAAATGCCTCTAACTTCAAATCCAGGGGGATCTGATACCTCTGGCCTCAGTGGGCACTGCACTCACATGCACATACCCACATATATACACATAATTTTAAAGATAAAATAAATCTTAAATATAAAGAGAATTATTCCCTTACTTCATCTTTGTTTTTAAATACTATTTTATATGCTTGAATGTGATGAGACTGCTTTTATTATCCCAAGTCTACTTGTAATAGGCAAAAACAATAGAAAAAGAGCCTTCCTAGTAGGACACTTACAATTAATTTATTTTCATAGGTTCTGAATCACTTTCATGGTAGGACATAATAGACTCTGAGAGATGTAATACTCAAGATGCTTCTTCTATCTGGCCAGAGAGAAGCACCAAGGCACTAGCTGCTTTGTGGGACAGAGGGAACCCCAGGAAGTAGACTAGGAGTTTTTAAAAAGGCAAATGAGATGACACAGGTACATCCTCATTTTATCTAGGGCCCTGGTGCTGTACCTACCTAGCATTTGTATGGCCATTTTCTGCTCCCTTTACAAGGCAGTTGCTGCCAACTCTCTTTAAGAAGCCAGGTAGCACCTATGTGTAAAGCAGCAATGGAGTCTGCTCCACTACTTACCAGAAGGTTCCTCAGGTGGTGAAGCTATTTTGTTCATCTCTTGACCATCTTTATTCTGTTCCACTTGGCCTATTTGAGACATGGATTCTATAAAAGCAGTGCCAGAGCTTTTTGTTATTTAATTCCTATTAGAATCCAAAAAAACAAAACAAGCAAGAGCAGCTACATAATCATCCAGTTACACTCCCCTCACTTTCAACTAACCTTAGTAAGGTTTTCAGTGAATGTGTCTCCAGAAGTCTAACAGAACCACCAAAGTTCCACTTACACATCTTTAAAATAAAATTTACTGGCAATACTTAACAAAAGTCTTTAAAATATTCCTACATCAGCCAGGCGTGGTGGCACACGCCCTTAATCCCAGCACTCGGGAGGCAGAGGCAGGTGGATCTCTGTGAGTTCTAGGCCAACCTCATCTACATAGCAAGATCCAGGCAGGCCAGCCAAGGCTACATAGTGAGACCTGGTCTCAAAAAAAAAAAAAAAAAAAAGAAAAAACATGGGGCTGGAGAGATGGCTCAGCAGTTAAGAACACTGACTGTTCTTGCAGAAGACCCGGGTTTGAGTCCCAGCACCCACATGGCAGCTAACAACTGTCTGTAACTTCAGTTCCAGGGGATCCAACAACCTCTTCTGTCCTCCGAGGGCTTTGCACGACATGGGTGCACTTACCAACATGCAGGCAATGCATTCATACACACAAAATAAAAATAATAAAATATTTTTAAAAAAGCACCCCCCCCCTGCAAAGTTCTAAAGCCTAAAACCTATCCTATTTTCATACACATGTATACTTTGGTCCTCTGTAACAACAACAAATTATATATATTTTTAAAATTTATTTATTTATTCATTTATTTATTTGTGTATATACATACACACATTCAAGAAGTGGTTTCATTTTTTTTTCAACTCATCCTGTGCCCACTAACCAGCACAGGAAAAGAAAGCTCTTACCATGGCTTCTCGCTTCCTTAGAGCATAAGGGCTCTGCGGGTGCACTCCGGCCTTGAGCTGCTGTTTCTGGATCGGGCTCTGGCTCCTGCAGCAGCCTATTGCTTCCATCCTCCATTTTCTTTTCATGGTCCTTCTTTTCTTTCTCTTCTTCCTCCTCCTCCTCCTCTTCCTCTTCTACTTCAGGCTCATCCTTCATTTTCATTAGCGCTGGAGGGAGTTCTGGACGCTTGGGGGGCAATTTCTATGAAGGCGATATAACCATGAACAAGTAGTTCTACATAATGATAAAGAGAGAAACCCCTTCTAAGAGGTTAAGCTAAATGTACAGAATGCAATCTCCCTAGGTTAATCAACCCCCCAAAAGTCTGTTAGAAGCAGGACTTCGACATGAAATCTGTCCATTCATGGATCTTAACAACTGTTTTCAGTAATTTCTAGGGCCAAAGATTATTAGGCTGGAGAGCATGTACAAGAACCTGGACTGGATCCCCAGCACCCCAAAATAAAACAAAAGCAAACAGGCCTGGGTATATAGCTTAATGGTGGTGTGCTTGCCTAGCATGTGCAAGGCTCTAGTTTCAATTCCCAGTACCACATACACAGACACAAGATTATTAAATACAAAACACCTGAAGCAACTTGTAGGAAAACAGAACATTATTCTAGGTGAGTAATAGTGGCAGGAATTCTACCCTGTTATACATTAATGGACCTTATAAAATCTTGAAGAGAAGGGGCTAGATCATAGCTCAGCAGTTAAGAGCACTGGCTGCTCTTCCAGAAGACCAGGGTTCGATTCCCAGCACCCACATGGTGGCTAACAACCATCTGTAACTCCAGTTCCAGAGGAATCCAATGCCCTCTTCTGGCCTCCACAGATATTGCAATGACATGGGTGCACTTACATACATGCACACAATACACAGAAAATAAAAATAATCAATAAAATTCTTTAAAAGAAATCTTCAAGGGCTGGAGAGATAGCTCAGCGGTTAAGAACACTGTTTGTTCTTGCAGAAAACCTGGGTTCGAATCCCAGCACCCACATGGCAGCTAACAACTGTCCGTAACTCCAGTTCCAGGGGATCCGACAGTCTCTTCTATCCTCTGCAGGCTCTGCATAACACAGGCGCACTTACCTACATGCAGGCAATACACGCATACACATAAAATAAAAATAATAAATAAAATATTTTAAAAAATCTTCAAGAGGAATCTTCTCAAGAAATATACAGTTCGTACTCCTTTCCTTTTGTTTTTGAGACAGTGTCTCACTATGCAGCCCTGGCTAGCTTGAAACTCACCATAAAGTCCAGACTGGCCTTGAACCTTGAACTTATAGTGATCCTACTGCTTCTGCTACCCAAGTGCTGGAATTATAATCCTGGGCTACTAGCTAAGTCTTTACTATTTTTAAATATAGGAACAGGTCATGAATCCGCCTTTAAAAAGCATTTTAAGAAGGTATTTCTCTTCTGTTTAAAACCTGAACACGCCCCTCCCCATACATTCCATCATCATCCACCTCATTATCTAACTGGGACCTCAGACCTCTGCCACCAGAGGGCAGTTTATCCCAATTCAAGGTGTTTCAAGTCCAATTGTTTTGTCTGCTTATTTCTTTTGAGACAACCTGGCTAGGTAGCTCAGGCTGGCCTGGAACTTGAGATCCTCCTGTCTCAGCCTCCCAAGTACAGGGATTATAGGTGTATACCACTATAAACAGCTTTATTTATTCTTTTTTTTTCTACAAAGTCATGTTCTAACTTCTAATATTTCAGAATGTGATCCTATTTGTAGATGACTATGATCTTTAAAGTGATTAAGTTACAATGAGGCATTCAGGGTGAGGCACTAGGCCACATGTATCTTAGCCAAAATGCTGAGAAGCAATGGGCCCTAAGTCAATATGACTTATGACTGATGCCATCAGAAAAGAGGGACAAGCCAGGTGTGGTGGCACAGGCCTTTAATTCCAGCACTCTGGAGGCAGCGGCAGATAGATCTCTATGAGTATGAGGCCAGCCTAGTCTATATATTGTATTCCAGGCCAGCCGGGGATATATGGTGAGACCCTACCTCAAAAGAAAAGAGGGGGGCAGGGAGAGAAGAAGAGAGGGAGAGAGAATCACGTAAAAGGACAGCAAAAGGACAGCCATCAGTAAGGCACAGAGAAAACCAATTGTGTCAGCATCTTGATTGTGGACTTTCAGTATCTACAACTGTGAGAAAGTCAATTTTTCAAGGTGTTCAAACTGAATTGTTTTGGCTTAAGCAACTCAGTCTATGGTATTTTGCTATGGCTGCCTTAGCAAAGTAATACGCAAGCCTCAGCTTTTTGGAGTGATGAAAATCTTTTAAAAAGTTCAACCAATGAACAGAAGTGTACATAAAGCAAAAACACACATCATGAGATATGCACACAGGAGAGTCAAAAGATAATAGTTACACAGTGATGGTGTGATGTAGGCTCTCACATCTCTATTTTCTCATCTGTATGACACAGTAATTCCTACATGGAAGATACTGGAAGCACTAAATTAACATGGAAAATCATATGGCAGGGGTGAGTATACTCATTACTAACAATTAAATTGACCCTGAATATTACATTTATCAACCACCTTAAAAATATTTCATATAAGAGCCCCATTCCTAAATATAACATTCATTAGAAATAAACTAGTACAAACTTTACAAATCAGTTATTTACAAACTGACTGGCATGAATTAATTCTTCAGTTCTTTTGTGTATGTGTGGTATATACACACATGTGACTATACACAGTCATGGAGGCCAGAGGAGGTTATCACACTCCACCTTATTCCTTTGAAGCTGGGTTTCTTGCTGAACCTAGAGCTCAGCCAAACTGTCAATCAGCAAGTCCCAGCAATCCTGTCTTAGCCCCACATCAGTGCCAGGGTTACAGGTGTATGCAGGACCACCACGCATCACTTTTACTTGGGTTCTTGGATCTGAAGTCTAGTCCTCACACTTGTTCAGCAAGCACTTTAAATGTTAAACCATCTCTGCAGCCCAATTCACCAATTCTTGATAACCCTAAGCTGAACAACAACAAAAAATCCAACAAATTCTGAGAACAATATGATCATACTAAGCCAAAGTCTTTTTCACATAAGTAGAGAATAAGTCATTTGTATTTTCAAAAGAAAAAAAGTAGCTCAGGAATAGCTCAATGGCTAACCATGTCATACACTCTAATTCACAACTCACCCCTACTGTTCCTGTTTTTAATTTGAATTTGCTTCCTCCTTTCATGGCACCAAAGAGAGGCAATGTAAGTTTCTTAGCTTTGTTTTCTGCATCTGTAGTCTGAAGGTCAGTTCTAGAAGAAAGAACAATTATAGGTATTTTTTCCAGACAGGTGGATCTCTACAAGTTAAAGGCCAGCCTTTTCTACAGAGTGAGGTCCAGGTCAGCGAGGGATACACAGTGATGAGACTCAAAAAAAAAAAAGATAGCTATACTCATAGCTTTTTACCTGTAGCTTTGAAACTTTCTAACATTCATCATTCTCAAGAAAAAGAGCATCAAGAATGACTAAGTATAGATTCAATTTTAAACTATGGGAACCCCTAACATACAAAATTATCATTCTTGACTTCAAAGTGTGGCTATGACAAGCCCTTGTTCAGCTAGCTCTGCTTTAACCTAACTCTGCCCAAGAGAGAAACAATAAGGAGGCAGATGCCAAGTTAAACTCTACTTGACAACTTCCAGGCACCTGTTTCTGAAATGCATCAAGGTCCAACTGCTGAGACCCTTCCTCTCAAGAATCTCTCCTTAGGGTTTGGAGAGTTGGCTTAGTGGTTAAAAGCACACACTGCTCTTCCAGAGAACCAGAGTTCTGGGATGGTTCCCAGCACCCACATTGGGCAGCTCTCAGCTGCTTGTAACTCGAGCTCCAGGGGACACCTCTGGCCTCGGCGGGCACTCACATACACATGCGCATACCCACATAGACATATACACATTAAAAAAAAAGGAATCTCTCCCTCTCCTCCACACTGATGTGAGAACTATGCTATTCTAAACTTCTGCCTCCTGTATGCCTAATACATCAGATATTAATCTTCACTAATCTATACTTTTTTTCAAAGTAGAGATTTTTCTTTAACAGTTTTATTGCAATTCAATTACTTTTTGTTTGGTTTTGGCTTTTTGAGCCAGGGCTTTTGATACAGCCCTGGCTAACTTACTTGCACCTGCTGTGTAGCCCAGGCTAGCCTTGAATATTTTATAGCCAAGTGCTGAGATTATAGGCATGAGTCACCATGCCTGGCCTGTCTGTTTCTAAGCAGGGTGAAGGAGAACAGCAAGGAAGAGGTTAAGAACAGTCAGGGATGAAGACCGGACATTTCTTGAAAACAAGAAAGTTGGGCTTGGCGGAATGCTGCCTTAGCCATATATCAGAGAAAAACATCCTAAGTCCAAGTCATGGTATTGCAAGACATAGGATGACTGTTTAATGTTAAACATAATCACCAGCTGACTAGCCTTCCTAGAAATCGTTAAAATCTATAGATTGTGTAAGAAACTAACATACTCTTTGTAGCCTACTGATTAAAGGTAAACCTGTAGAATGTGCTTTGTTCTTTGTGAAACTAATTCATGTGTTCTGGCACAGACATCAAGCTTCTGACTGTAGTTTTGAGAGTATAAAGAGGCACTGCTAAAGAATTAAACTCACTCTTCTCCTCCATCAGAGAGCTGAGTCCTTTGCTTGCACTCATTTCGCCATCTACCAGCAGACCTGAGTCTCTACAGTAGGGTCTTGCTCTGTATTCCACACTGGCCTGGAAATCATTATTCTAATCCAGGCTGGCCTCAAACTTGTGATCCCTGCTCAGCCTCCTTAGCACAGGGATTACAAGTATGTACAAACATGCCCAGCCCACAATAAAATTGTTAATATGATTTTCAATTTTCTAGTAATGTGCTATTCAAGACTAAAATTGTAACTATACTACCATAAGTTTAGACCTAAAACAGTATGACTATTTAGTGTAAGATTTTCTTTTTCTTTTTTTAAAAAATGTATATGTTAACAGCATGTTTATTCACGTGTTCACAACTTAGAAAGTGTAAAGTATACATACTATAAAGTCACCCTCTGGCTGCTGTCCTCTAATCACCCAGTTCCCTTTCCAGAGACAACTAATGTTATCATGTCTTTATAAATGTTTCCAGAGATAGAGAAGCAGTGGCCCTTAGTAACCTTCTAAGATTCCCTTGAACAGAAAGACTAGCTACTACAGATATGGACTGCTAAGGTCTATATTTATACCTTTCTCAGAATTGCTTGTGCTCCCTAAGTCACAGGCAGTCAATTCTGGGGGTGGGGAGGGTCAAGCCCAGGCCCCTGGCCTCTACATCTGTGGTGGGAGTAAACTGTTAAAACCACATCTTTGCAGCTTGTTCCCCTACCCTATCTTTCTTCTTTATTCCACTCCAGGACAGGGGTCTCCTGAGAACCCAAGAGCCCTCTTTCAGTGAATCACTTGCAGACAAATCCCCAGCTCAGAGACTGTTTTTAGGGAACCTGACTGAATGTATCTGTATACATAAGCTATGACCTCCTTACCTATATATTTCCCCTTACCACTGTCATTACACACATTATCCTATTATTTAATATATCTTAGCCAGGTGTGGCACATGCCTTTAATCCCAGCACTTGGGAGACAGAGGCAGGCAGATCTCTGTGAGTTCAAGGCCAGCTTGGTCTATATAGTGAGTTCCAGGCCAGCTGGGGCTACAGGAAGACCCTAACGGTCTCAAAAAATAAAGACAAAAAAAACAACTTTTGATCCTTATTTTGACAATAATTCCACATTTTATATAAACTGCCTCTTTATGTTAATAGCTATGTGGCATTCTATCGTACATCTATATTTGACTATTCCTCTTGATATTTATATGGTTTCTCATATTTTGCTATTATAAACAATATTCACCATTTCCTAAGTATGTAAAGGACAATATTCTAGAAATAGGCCAGGTACAGTGGCTCATGCCTTTAATTCCAGCACTTGTGAAGCAGAGGCAGGCAGATCCCTGTAAGTCTGAGACCAGCCTGGTCTACACAGTGAGTTCCAGGGCTAGCCAGGGATACATAGTGAGACCATGTCTCAAAAAATAGTAATAATTCTAGAAAGTAAATCACTAGATCAACAGTCATTAAGACACATTTGCATTTTTAAATTTATTTTTTATTTTATGTGCATGATTGTTTTAACCTGCATGTAAGTAAGTGGACCTAAACTGTGCAATGCCCAGCAGTCAGAAGGTGTTGGATCCCCTGGAACTGGAGTTATAAATGGTTGTTAGCTGCCATGTGGGTGCTGGGAACTGAACCTGGATCCTCTGCAAGAGCAGCCAGTGTTCTTTATCAATGAGCCATCTCCAGCCCCTTAAAATTTTTTTTTTTTTGCTGGGCGTGGTGGTACACGGCACTCGGGAGGCAGAGGCAGGCGGATCTCTATGAGTTCGAGGCCAACCTGGTCTACAGAGCGAGTTCCAGGACAGCAGGGAGCTGGGGCTACAGGGAGACCCTGTCGCAAAAAAGAAAAAAAAAAAAATCTTTTTTTGGATGCATTTCCTCCCCTTCTTTTTTCAGTTTTAGGAACTGAACCTAGAATCTATACACACAGGCATTCTGCCATTAAGCTACATCCCTAGCCCTAAATGCCTAAATGATTTGTTTTTTTCTTTTTCTTCTTTTTCGTATGGTTTTTGAGACAAGGTCTATATAATATAGCCCAAGCTGTCCCTGAACTCATTACATAGCTGAGGATGACCTTGCACTCCTAATCCTCCTACCTCTAACTCTCAAGTGCTAGGATTACAAATGTGACCCACCATGCCCAGCTTCTTTGTGCCTATGTGTGCATTCATATTTTGGGTGGTTGATTATCTACTTATCTTGACTAGATTAGAGAATTCAGCCTTTTGTGATTATCACTTTTAAAATAAATTTATTCTATAGTAAAAGACTAAATTAAAACCTCACAGCATTCCGATGACCCTAGAATCCATATATCATCCACTGAAAGTTCTCTAGCAATCTACATTTCACAAATGAAGGCACTATGAAACTACTGCCTTCTGTTCTTAAAGGTTTTCTGGATGAGGGATATCGTTCAGAGGTGCAGCACTTGCTTACCATTTATGAGGATCTGGGTTTGACCCTCAGCACTGAAAACAACCCCACAAAATAGAATATTCCTTGCTTATATTTCAATTCTGTAACTATTAAATAAGGAGATAAAAGGATAACCCCAACTGCTAAATATGCTACCAAGCATATTTAAAATTTCAAATATAAAACCAGATGTGGTAGTACATACTTAAATCTTAGCACTTAGGAAGTTGAGGCAGGAGGATCTGAAGTTTAAAGTCAGGCCAGAGAGATGGCTCAGTGAGTAAAAGCACTCACCACAAAAACCTGATAACCAGAGTTCAATTCTCAGAACCCACACAATGAAAGGAGAGAACCAACTCCTGCAAGTTGTCCTGTGATCTCTATACATGCTCACTCACAGGTGCACAATAAATAAGTATTTGAAAAAAGAAGAAATTTGGGGCTGAAGAGATGGCTTAGCAGTTAAGAGCACTGGCTGCTCTGCAGAGGACCTGGGCACTGCATGGCACAGGTGCACTTACATATATGTAGACAATACACTCATACACATAAAATAAAAATAATAAATATTGAAAAAAAAGAAAAAAGAAGAAATTCAGTCATCCTTGGCTACATAGTCAGTTTGAGGTCAGCTTAGGCTGACATTGCCTCAACGAAAAAAAAATTTTTCAAATACAACTAATAGTATACTTACTTTTTCAGTTCTGGAATCTCTGCTGGCTTTACAATTTTTATTAACCCTTTAAGTCTCTGTTGCTCTTTCCTTAGTTCAAAAGTTCTCAGGTGAAGTTTCTTTCGAGACACACCATCTAATGCGCTCCCTGATTTCATTTCTGACATGAATGCATCTAAGGAATCCTGAGATGGTGACTCTGACAGACCTGTCCAAAAAATGGGATAATATATGTTTAGAAAAATGGCCCAAATGTTTTCAAATTAAGTCAAAGTTTTCCATAAACAAAGCTGAACAGTGAACATCATTGATACTAGGAGTAAACCAACAATTCTTAGCTGTGAGACCTTGAGAAGTGGTTTTGGCTTCATTTCCCTCAACTATTAAATAAAAAGAAGTTAAACCAAACAATTTGTAATTTTTTTTCTGGCTCTAAAATGCTGCATTACTCCTTAGGAAAACCTCAACGTCTATATGCATTAGCCAGTGAAGCCCTAATACCTACTAGCACAATGTACTATATATGTATTTATGTGATAGGAGTTGAATAAATATTTGATGACAGTCTTACCTTTGCTTGAGGCCTTAAGTCTCTCAGAAATTTCAGAGAGTTCCCTTTCAGCATCATTTAACTTTGCAACCTATAATGCCCAAATCAACAGGTTAGCAATGTTTTCCTTTCAGACTATGCTTATCATCTTCCTATTTTCATTATTGTTAGACGTTTTAGGAGGATTAATTTAGAGTCCATCTAAGCCCAGTCCTTATGTAGTTGATAATTTTCATTTGTTAATTTTATTCTAGCTAAATTAGTTTCTAAATTAAAGAACTCAAATTATATAGAACAACTGAAACTTCATCTTAAAAGAAAGCACTCATTTGTTTTCATTGATTGAGGAATCAAAAAGACAGATGTTAGATAATGTTTTAAGCACTGAATACGGCTAAACATAGTGTTAAAAGCACACCACATGATGGCAACTTCATGAAGACATATTATTCTAGACCAGTATCATCCTATACTCCTCCAAATTCTTCTAACTGCTCTTAAATGTTAGAGTCTTAAAGTCAATTTCATTATAAATGCCCAAACTTGAAACATTTTTTGTTGAAATAGCATCATATTCAAAGAATGTCCATTAATGGACTAATATAAACCCGGAGAAAAGTCTCTAGCAGTAAAATCTTTTTCTCAACTTGAATAACACTACTTATTTGTTACCATTAAATTTAGACAACACAAAAACACCTCAGTACTACATTTCTATGATACCACTTTAAAAATCATAATGATCACAAAAACAGCTACTTGCCAGTGATTCAAAAGTTTCTGGTTTCTCATCAATCTTCCCAGCCTTCTTCATTCGATTCAAACGTTTCTTCTCAACTAGGCCAGTCCGATCAAGGAATGTATCATCATCACTATCATAGAAATCTTCATCTTCCCAGTTCTTGGCTTTCCTCTTTCGGGATACTAAAGATAAAATGATTCATAATGAAGTTTTAAGAAGAAAAGAAAACTAGGAGCTGGGGACATAACTCAGTTAGTAGAGTGCTTGCCTAGCACATAGAAGCCTGGGTTTGATCCCCAGAACCACATAACTGGGTGTGGTGGCACATGCCTATAATCCCAGCACTTGAGAGGTAGAGGCAGGAGAGTTAGTTGTTCAGGGCCATCCTTGGCTCCACAGCAAGTTGGAGGCCAGCCTGGGATATATGAGACCTTGTCTAAAAAGAGGGATGGAGACTCAGGACCCACTCTTAGTCCTAAACTTACACTTATCCTCCTGCATCTGCCTTGAAAATGCTGGGATTATAGGCATGTGCCACCATGCCCAGCTCCCAGGATCTGGTTCTAAACATATATTCATCTATGCACAGAAATGTTTAAGACACTATAAACAAATGTCTTAGGGTGTTGAGATAGGGAACTAACTTTTTTTCCACTTCTAAGATTTCTGTGTAGTCGACATATTCCTCCTGTAAAGAGCGATCACCCTACTTAAAATTTATTTTTTATTTAATTTTATTTATTTTATGTGTATGAGTGTTTTGCTTGCATGTATGTAAGTGTATGACATGTGTACAAGGGGTCTGGATCCCCTGGAACAGGTGTTATGGATGGTTGTTAGTCACCATGTGACTAACATGTAGGTGATAGGAACCTAATTGGGTTCCACTGCAAGAGCAGCCTGTGCTTTTAACTGCTGAGTCATCTCTCCAACCCAAGACATTATTTTTTGTATTACATTTTTCTTTTTTATGTAAATTTTTTTAATTTTTTTTTTTTTTTTTTTTAAAGAAAGCGTCTCCAGGAGCTGGAGAGATGGCTCAGTAGTTCAGAACACTGGCTATTCTTGCGGAGTACTCTGGTTTGGTTCCCAGCACCCACATGGCTATTACAAACAGAGGATCTGATGCCTTCTTCTGGCTTCCATGGGCACTGTATGAAATGGGTACACTTAAATGTAGGCAAAACACTCATACATATAAAATAAAAGTAAATTCTAAAAAAGAGGAAAAAACAAAAAAAGAAGACAGGGTCTCCCTATAGCCCCAGCTAGCTTGGAACTCACTACATAGACCAGGCTGACCTTGATCTCAGAGATCTACCTGCCTCTGCCTCCATCATACCCAGCTTCTTCTTTGCTTCTTTTTTTTTCATATTTTATTTATTATTATTATTTTTTAGAAGAAGCATTTCATTACAGCTTTAACATATTCAATAACAGTTTCCAGAGCAAAGATACATCTCTTTCAAAAGTGGCTATAAAATTTTTAGGTTTGCTGTTGAATTAATACAATGTTGACTTTTTATTTGGGTTACGGGTGTTGCGCTCAGGTCCTGGTGCTTACAAGACAGGATTTGAATGAGTTTTTAACCTTTAAAAGAAAATTTCATTTCATTTTAAAATATACTGTTTCTTAAAGAAAGACTCATTGTTTTTGCTACTAACACTGAGATGTTGGTGCATGCATCTCTAATCTGTATGATCTGATTATTACTAGTCATAATCGGTTGCACTCGGATCCTCGGCACCTGTGTATGTCTATGAAGTCATCGGGTAGATTTCAATGGTAATGTTTATCAATTCTACTAATTAACATGATGTAAATTTTTATGCTTCCTCCTCAAATATAATTCTTTTTTTTTAATGTGTATGCATGTATTGCCTACATGTAGATAAGTGTACCCGTGTCGTGCAATGCCTGCAGAGGACAGAAGAAGCTGTCAGATCCCCTGGAACTGGAGTTACAGACAGGTGTTAGCTGCCAAGTAGGTGCTGAGATTTGAACTTGGGTCGCTGTGAGAACCAGTGCTCTTAACCGCTAAGCCATCTCTCCAGCTCATGACTCATTTTTTAAAATTGTTGATTTGTGTGTGTGTGTGTGTGTGTGTGTGTGTATCACACAGAACATCACAAACCATCTTATTCAACAGTTCACCCACTTCCCATATGGCACCTCCCATACCCTCCCTCCCCCGACTAGAGCCCTTATACTCTGTTATCCCTGCCAATATCTGCTATGATGTCAGCACCCCCAGTTGTTCCCCACTACTTTTCCATCTGGTGAAACTAGTCAGCCTGTCTAGAGGTCTTTCTTTTAGGAAGGTCAGCTGTTTCTCATCTAGCAGCAGTCATGTGTCAATATTCCTTTAGATAAGATTGGGGTCTGCTGTTCATTTTCCCAGTTCTATGCTGGGTTACTATCTGGGTGTCCCCTGGGCCACGCTGGCCAACAACTCAAAAGAAGGTATCTCCTATCTGGCATTGTTGCTTGTTATGTAGCCTTTAGCTATGCATATGGACTCTTAAGAAATTATATTGGCCCCTTTAATCTTTGGTTATACTTTCCTTTTAGGTGTTTAAGGCCATAAAGTTGGCCCAGATAATCCAATTTGGTTTTACTCTTAAGGTCATTTACACTTAAGGCCATTTGAGGATCTGTTCCTCAGGGGTCACATGGGCTT
>NW_008342883.1:140898-141888 GCF_000622305.1 Nannospalax galili
CCACCATGGGGGGCTTCCCCTGGAAGCATGGAGGAAATGTTTCCTCTGTGTTGCCTCTCCTCTTTGTAGACTGGAACCTGGTTCAAGTCCATCTGGTTGGGTCTCCATGGCCTCCTGATCAAGAGGACAGGTGACTCACCACAATTACAGGACAATTTGAGAGATGCTCACAGTCCCCTGGAACTAGTTGAACTAGGAGGGCAAGGAGCAAAACCTGTCCCTTATGTCCCTCTGACCAAATTAGTATAGGCCTCAAAGTATGTCTATTAAACATCCAAGAAGGTTAGGTCCACCAGTCTGTGCTTTTAATTACTGTGTGCCATGTAGATAAATCTTGGGCAAAGACCAATTGTTCTCAGATAAATCTTGCCTAGACATATATTTCTTGATCTGGTATGTATAATTTCTCAGTAGGTTGTTGGACTAATATGGTTCCCTCTGGTTTTTAAAACTAGCTAGGCATTATTTATCTCTCACAATGTCTAACCCCTCCATCATGATTTCACCAATTAAGGTACCCCATTTTTTCCCTTTCTCCCTTAATAATACCCTTCTCCTATGTTCCTACCTCTCTTGAGATGCTTCTTTCCCTTTATCCCCTAGGTTCCTTGCATACCATTCTCTCCCTGCTCCCTTAAATTAACCCAATTTTTATCCATATCTCCCTTATTAATGCCTGTTTCCTACTGTTCTTTTTCAGGTTCTTTCTTTTCCTTTACTTTCCTGGTTCCTGTAGTTATGTCTGGATACATACACACTTATCAGGGTTTGGTTCTAGGATCCATATTTGAGGGAGAACATATGTTGATATTTTTCTGAGTCTGTGTTACTTCACTTAATATAACAGTTTTAGTTCCATCCATTTACCTGGAAATTTCATGATTTCACCTTTCTTTACTGCTGAATGAAACTCCATCGTATAAACAAACCACATTTTCATTATCCACTCATCAATTGAGGGACACTTAGGTTGCTTCCATCTCTTAGCTA
>NW_008342883.1:142208-143116 GCF_000622305.1 Nannospalax galili
GAACATCTTTTAAGATGCTTCTTAGCCATCTTTTCTTTGAGAACTCTCTGTTCAGCTAAGGAGCTGGGTTACTTCCTGTCTTGATTCTGTTTTTTGAGTTTGTTATATATTCTGGATGTTAAACCTCTGTCAGATGTGTTGCTGGGTTTTTCTTCACGTTCCTGGTTGCCTCCTTTGATTTACAGAAGCTTTTTAGTTTAATGAGGTCCCATTTTTTGATTCTTGACCTTGGTTCCTGAGCAATTGATGTCCGGTTTAGAAAACGCTTTCCTGGGCTAGAGAGATGGCTCAGAGGTTAAGAACACTGGTTGTTCTTGCAGAAGACCCAGGTTCAGATCCCAGCACCCACATGGCAGCTAACAACTGTCCATAACTCCAGTTCCAGGGGTCCGACAAGCCTCTACTGTCCTCCACGGGCACTGCATGACACAGGTGCACTTACCTACATTCAGGCAATACACACCTACACAGGTGGAGATCCAGTTTTGCCAGTACCATTTCCTGAACATGCTGTCTTTCCTCCAGTGAATATTCTTGGCCCCTTTGTGAAATATCAGGTGGCTGAAATTGCATATACTAATATTTGGGTCTTCAATTTTGTTCCATTGATCTATGGGTCTATTTTTGTTCCAGTACCATGTTGTTTTTATGACTATAGCTCTGTAATACAGCTTAAAATCTGGTATAGTAATCCCCCTCTGGCATTGTTCTTAGTGCTTAGGGTTGCTTTGGCTGAGGTCTTTTGTGCTTTCATATGAATCTTAGGATGGTTTTTTCCAATTCTGAGAAAAATGTCATGGGGATTTTGATTGGCATTGCTTTGAATCTATATATGAGTTTTGGTAGGATGGTCATTTTCACAATATTAATTCTTCCAATCCATGAGCATGGGAGGATGTGATGGCTAT
>NW_008342883.1:144266-145462 GCF_000622305.1 Nannospalax galili
TTCCCTTATAATGTTCTGTATCTTTCTGGTGTCTATTGTGATGTTTCCCCTTTCATCTCTGATTTTGTTGACTTGGAGGTGCTCTTTCTTTCTTTCGGTTAACTGGGTTAGCGGTCTATCATTCTTGTTTATCTTTTCGAAGAACCAGATTTTAGATTTGTTGATTCTTTATATTGTTTCGATTTCATTAATTTCTTCCCTGATTTTTGTTATTTCATCTTGTCTGCTGGGTTTGGGTTTCATTTGTTGTTGCTTTTCAAGTGTCTTGAGTTGCAATGTTGTCATGTACTTGTGTTCCTTCTGATTTTTTAATGTAGGCACTTAGAGCTATAAACTTCCCTCTAAGGACAGCTTTCAGCGTGTCCCAGAGGTTTTGTTTTGTCCTTTTCATTTAGTTCCAGGAATATTTTCTTTCTTAATTTCTCTTTTGACCCACTCATTATTCAGGAGTGTGTTGTTTAATCTCCATGTGTTCATGTGGTGACTAAGGCTTCTTCCAATGTTTATTTTAAGCTTTATTGCATAGAATAATGCATAGAATGCAAGGAATTATTTCAATCTTTTTGTATTTGTTGAGGTTTTTGTTTGTTTGTAGTATGTGGTCGATTTTGGAAAAAGTTCCATGGGGCGCTGAATAGAAAGTATATTCTTTGGTGCTTGGGTGGACTATTCGGTCGATGTAGAATACTCGGTAGGTGTCTGTTATGCCCATTTGATGTATGGTATTGTTTAATTCAAATGTCTCTCTGTTAAATCTCTGTCTTGTTGACCTACCTAGTGGAGACAATGCGGTATTGAAATCCCCTACTACTAATGAGTTGGGATTAATCTGGGTCTTAAAGTCCTGTAGTACTATTTTAATGAAACTGGGTGCCCCAGAGTTTGGTGAATGTATGTTCATGATTGTAATATCTTCTTGGTTTATTGTTCCTTTAATCAGAATGAAGTGGCCCTCTTTATCTTTTCTCATTAGTTTTAGCTGAAAGTCTATTTTGTCAACTATTAGAATTGCAATGCCTCCTTTTTTCTTAGTACCACTCACTTGGTATATATTTTTTTCCATCCTTTCACCTTAAGATAGTGCCTGTCCTTGAAAGTGAGATTAGTTTCTTGCATACAACAAAAAGATGGGTTTTGTTTCTTAATCCATTCACCTAGTCTGTGTCTTTTGACTGGGGAGTTCAGTCCATTAATAT
>NW_008342883.1:146044-159734 GCF_000622305.1 Nannospalax galili
TTGGGGAAATTTTCTTCCACGATTCTGTTGAAGATCTGGTCCATGCCATTATCTTGGGATTCTTCTCCTTCCTGCATACCTATGATTCGTAAGTCTGGTCTTTTTACAGTGTCACACGATTCCTGCACATTCCATTCTTGTGCTTTCTTAAATTTTTCATAATCTTTGCTTGAGTGGTCTAGTTCGTCCACTTTATCTTCCAGTCTTGAAATTCTGTATTCCATTTCATTCATCCTGTTGTTGAGGCTTTCTCCTGTTGTTTCTAATTGCCTTACTAAGTGTTTCACTTCCTTCTTCATTTCAGCCTGAGTCATCTTCAATATTTTTAGTTCTTTTCTGAATTCATTCAGAAGTTTATCCCTATCTTCCTTCAGTTCTTTGATTTCTTTGTTTGTGTATTCTTTAAATTTACTGAATTCTTTTATCATGTTTTATAATTGTTCTTTTGAGTTCCATGTCCTGTGTTATCTCTAGGGAGTTCTCATTTTACTCTTCTAGAGGACTGTAGGTACTTGGTGGGGACATATTATTTTCATTTTTCATGTTATTTTTTCTCTGTAACTTTGACATGTGAATTTCTTTCATAGTTTCTGATTCTTGTGTGAGACTCCAGCCTTCCTTTGTTGAGTTTAGATCTGCTTCTTTTTATAAACTTTATGTGCCTTTGTGATTTACTTGGGCATTAAAAGCTGGTTGGTCTAGGCTTCAGGTTCTTTCTTTTGATTTTATATTGGAGTGGCCAGATTCCTTTTGTCTTCAGGAGTTCCCACAGAGGCCTAAGTCAGATGAGGATCAGATGCTCTCAGGCTTTCTCCTAAGGTCTGGATCCCTCCAGGAAAGATGTTGTCCTCAGGAATTTAGGGGTTGGACCGGCCTGGGAGCCAGGCCCAGGAAAGATGCTGGTCTCGGGCAGCTGGTGGCATCACCCAGAGATGCAAAAGGAGATGGGGGTGGGAAGAGGCCCCAAGGGCTCCTGGGTACTGCAGGGAGGAACTGGGTTGGTCTAGATGCAAAGGATTAGGAAGCCGAGAGGTCAGCCCTGGTACCCAGGAAAGAGGCTGTGCAGCCCAGGGAAGCAGAGGGAGGTAAGGGTGGGACCAGGTCCAGATGGCTCCTGGGGACCGCGAGAAGGAACTGGGTTGGTCTGGATGCAAAGGATCAGGAAGCAGTGGTGGTTGTGTCTGGGGTGCCAAGACAAGGAATGGGACAGTACCCAGGCTAGGAGAGACAGGCGGGTGAGATGGGAGGGTGAATGGGCTGGGGGAGTCAAGTCGCAGAGGGCATGATGGACTTACCCAGGAGACAGGCAAGAGGGTTATGCCTTTTTCTTTTTTTTTTTTATGTGTATGTGTGTATTGCCTGTGTGTAGGTAAGTGCACCTGTGTCGTGCAATGCCCGCGGAGGACACAAGAAGCTGTTGGATCCCCTGGAACTGGAGTTAAGGACAGTTGTTAGCTGCTATGTGGGTGCTGGGATTCGAACCCAGGTCTTCTGCAAGAACAACTAGTGTTCTTAACTGCTGAGCCATCTCTCCAGCCCCATCCTTCTTTGCTTTTTAAAAGAAAAATGGGGTCTGGAGAAATGGCTCAGTGGTTAAGAGTATTGACTGCTCTTCCAGAGGACCTGGGTTCAGTCTTCAGCACCCAAATGGCAGCTCACAACTATCCAAAACTCCAGTTCTATGGGATCCAACACCCTCTTCAAGGGTACCAGGGACACATGTGGTGCATGAAAATACATGCAGGCAATATATTCACACACAGAAAGTAAATCTTTTTGAAAAAAGAAAAGAAAAAATGACTCCCATATACTGACCCGCTTCCTGTCGCAACAATCCCAATGTATCAAGGATCCGACACGCTTCCAAGGAGCACTGGATCATTGCTTCTTTTTTCTTTCCTGAGTGAATGGCCTCAGCCACCAGCTGTTTCCCAGTTGAATCATCTACAGGTAATCTACATTGGTTGACAGCACAGCAGTAAGCTCCGATTCTCATGAAAACAACTATTATGCTGTGATGACAGTTATGTTTTCTTAGCTGGCTTTTCAATCTCTCACTGAATTCCATTCTATCTTACCAAGGATGGACCTCAAATCATTTCCTTCCACCTCTTATTCATTCCACCCTACCTCCCTAAGTGCTACTAAAGTATCAAGGTCCAAGCTTAGAAAATAGCCCAAAATTAAAATTACTCTTTGGGACTGTTCTCTACAACTATAAATCAACTTGAAATTGGGCACTTTCCAGATATAGACATTAACAAAAAAGAACACATAATCCCAGCACTTGGTAGACAGAAGAGAGTGGACTGTAAGTTCAAGGCCAGCATGAGCTACATAACTAGACCCTGTCTCACAAACCATCTAAAAACTGAAAAAAGAAAAGAACATACCTCACCCTGCAGAGCCAAGTGCTATGTCCCTGTTCATCAAATTCATATTCTAATTCTTCTCCTGTGAGAGAAAGAAAACAATTTCAATAAAATCTGAAAATTGCTAGTTGATACAATAAGGAAAGCGAAAGTTAAAGGCAAGTTTTAATATCACAATGAACACTAACTCTCAATACATTTTGTTTATTCCCAAGGATTATCACCTGAAAATAAATCTAAGATGAGTATGACATGGAGAAGAATAATTTTAGATCAGAATAAACAACTCAGTAGGGCCTGGTGGAAGAGACTTTTAATCCCAACTTCTTGGGAGGCTGAGGCAGGAAAATGTCAAGGTTAAGGTCTACCTGGGCTACAGAGTGAATTCAAGGCCAATTTAATGAAACCTTGTCTCAAAACTCCCCATAAACTTTAAAAAACGAGGGCTGGAGCCAGGTATGGTGGCCCAAGCTCATAATCCCAGCACTCAGGGGCAGGGGTAGGAAGATCATTGCAAATTCAAGGTCAGCTTGAGTTACATTGTAAGTTTGAAGCTAGCCTGGGCTACAGAGTAGGATCCTGTCTCAAAAAAAAAAAAAGTGGGGGAGATGGCTCAGCAGTTAAGAGCACCCACATGGCAGCTAACAACTGTCCATAATTCCAGTTTCAGGGGATCCAACACCTCTGTTGGCCTCCATGGGCATTTTACAACACAGGTCCACTTGCATACATGCAGGCAAAACACTCATATAAATAAAAACACAACAAAACCAAACAAAAAAACCCAGGGCTGGCATATAACTCAGTGGTAGAGTGTTTGTGTAGAAATACACAAGGTTCAAGGTTCAACCTTACTACTACAAGACACAAGCCAAAACAAAATACAAGCCTGGCTGTGTAAGTCTGTAATCCTACCTATTCAGAGACTTAAAGCAGGAGGGCAAGAGGATCGCAGCTTCAAGAGCTGCCTAGGCTTCAGAGTTAGTTCAAGACCCGCCTGGGTAACTTAGTGAGACCTTGTTGTCTCATAAGAGAAAAACAGCAAGTTGAGAGTTATAGGTTAGTTATGATAGAACGTTTGTTCAGTATGCACAATGCCCTGGATTTGATCCCAGCACCATCAAAACTCCCAAACCAATCATCTCTCCATATATAGTTTTGTTTACACAAATTGTATGTATGTGTGTGCATGTCTGTGTGTAAAGTATACGTGTACATGTTCATGCAGATATACATGCATGGGTGTGTTCATGCAGGTGGAGGCCAGCAGTTGTTTTTCCTTAGTCATTCTCCACCACCCTATTTTTTGAGACAGAGTCTCTTACCAAACCTGAGCCCATCGATTCGGCTAGGCTGGCTGGCCAGCCAATAAGCTCCAGGAATCTACCTGTCTCTGCCTCCTCAGCATAGACATGCATATTACCACATTCAGCTTTTTTGTGAGTGCTGGGGGTCAAAACTTAAGTCTTTCATGTTTGCACAAGCAGGCACTTTACAAATCGAGCCATCTCTCCAGCTCCAATTTTCACACTTTCTTTGAGTTGTAGATTTTCATTGCTTTTTAGGCACAGTTAGCTTTTAGAGGCATAAAACACATTTTGTTGTTTGAGACAGGGTTTCATGTTGTTCAGATTGGCCTTGAACTCACTGTGTAGATGAGCATGACCTTGAACTTCTGATCTTTCTGCCTCTACTTTCCAAATGTTAGATCACAGGTGTCCATCACCATGCCTGGCTAGAAGCATAAATATTAAGTGTAGAAAGCAACTAGTTCATATCCATTTTCATTTATATGTATGTACAAACACATACAGACACACAAGATTTTTCCTTAGTGGGATTCAACCAATTACAGATTGAAAATATTCAAAGGAGAAAAAAAAATTGTTCTGAATATATACGTTTTCCCTAAACAATACAGTATAATGACCATTTACACTATATTAGGTATTGTAAATAATCTAGGGGATATTTAAAGTATATAGGACACAGCTGGGCTTGGTGGCACATGCCTTTAATCCCAGCACTAGGGAGGCAGAAGCAGGTGGATTCTGCAAGATCAAGGCCAGTCGGGTCTACATAGTAAGTTCCAGGCCAGCTAAGGCTAACAGGGAGACCCTGTCTCAAAAAGACCAAAAAAAAAAAAAAAAAAATATATAGGACATTATATGTAGCTTATATCCAAATACTGTGATACTTGATATAAGGCACTTGAGCATTCTCAGATCTTGGTATCCTAAAGGAAGTATCCCGAAACCAATCCCCTAAAAAGTCCATGAATAACTATGCATGTGTAAATACATACATATACATGCATATACACATAAACATGCATAGATGTTCTCTTAAAGTACCTCTACTGAAACACTCTTCTGGGGGAACATTTTTTATGATATTGTACTGGATAGCTTTGGTGTCACCTTGACATACCTGGGTTGAGGGAGCCTCAATTGGGGAATTTCCTTCATTGGACTGGCCTGTAGCCATGTCCATGTGGCACCTGCTTGATGAGTGATGGGGGAGGGCCCAGCCCACCGTGGGTGGTGCCATCCCTGGGCAGGTGGACCTGTGTTGCATAAGAAAGCAGGCTGAGCAGGGGCCAGGGGAGCAAGCCAGTAAGCAGTGATTCCCCATGGCCTGTGCTCCAGATCCTCCCTCCAGGTTCCTGTCCTGAGTTCCTACCTTGGGCTCTTGGATGAACTGTGACCTGGGAGATGTAAGACAAATAAACCTTTTCCTCTCCTAGTTGGTAGTGGTCAGAGTATTTTGTCATAGCAATGAAGAACAAACTAGGACACATACGAAGGTGAAATCTACCCAAGAATCATAAACAAGGGGCTGTAGGGGATAGCTCAGTTGGAAAAATGTCTACCGTGTAAGCACAAGTACCTGAGCTGGATCCCCAGAAACCATGTAAAAGTGCCTGGGAGCATGGTGGCACATGCTTGCAATTCCAGCACTGGGGAGGTAGAGACAGGAGGATCCCTGAGGCTCTCTAGACACTCCTTATTGGTAAGATCCAGGCCAATGAGAAACCCTGTCTCAAAAAAGGTAGATGGTATTCCTGAGGATGACACCCAAGATCGTTTTGGAGCCTCCACATACATGAGCACATACATGCATACACGTACATACATCTGCACACACACATACACACACTAAAAAATAATAATTATAAAAGATCAGGTAAATTAGGAACAAAAAATACTGAGACTTTGTTTCATTTTCCTACCACCAAAGTCCAAGAACTTTTGAGAGGAATGGGATGAGTCAGAAGAAAAGTGTTTCTTTTACTTTAAGATGAAAAGACATACAAGCAAGAGTCTTACTATCTTCAAAATAAACCTCAGACTGGAGGTATAGCTCAGTGACAGAGCACTTCCTTAGCACAAATCCTGGGTTTGACCTCAGCACACTACAAAAAGTAGAAATAAAGCCAAAGGAACTGATCACAGGGTAAGAACTAAACAAGCAGAACAAGATAAACTCTAGCATTTAGAAGTTTGAAGCTAGACTTAAAGCTTATGAAACAATACCTGCCGTAAGTACATTTCACTGTCAGCTCAGAAACTTAGTTACATACCTTCTCGGTCGAAGAAACCTAGCAGAGCCTTTTTTGGATCCTTTATATAAAAGGCTTCCCGATCCTGCTGAAACTCTAAGGCAACAGGGTTCTCTTCAGCTTCATCCTCTACAGCGTCTTCTCCTGCAGGGCACAAAAAGGAATGGATACAAGAGGAGGATGGACATGACATCCATTGGAATGACATCTGTTATCCTTCTAGGTTAAGGAGAGATGTAATTATATAAGCTGGGCATAGTGGAATCTCAGCATTCAGGAGGCTGAGGCAGGAGAATCATAAGTACCAGGACAGCCTGGACTACACAGACAGACACTGTTTCAAGGAAAATAATTATAAACTTATATTTCTCTATATATTTGCATACATACACACACACACACACACACACACACACACAATCTTCTCAATAGATGCAGAAAACACCATTGACAAAACGCAGCATCCTTTATGATAAAAGACCAGAAGAGGCTAGGAGCAGAAGGACCTTATCAGTGCTCCACCACACCCAGCTTATTTGCTTATAATTTTAAGTGATGAAAAGAAAGCTATTTGGGGACATGGAATGAAATAATCACAAAATCACCACTATGGGGGCTGGAGAGATGGCTCAGCAGTTAAGAACACTGGTTGTTCTTGCCTTGTTTGAATCCCAGCACCCACATGGCAGCTAACAACTGTCTGTAACTCCAGTTCCAGGGGATCGGACAGCCTCTTCTGACCTCCACAGGTATTGCACAACACAGGAGCACTTACCTGCATGCAGGCAATACACGAATACACACAAAATAAAAACAATAAATTAAAAAAAAATTTTTTTAAATCACCACTATGAACATCAAGTTTTTCAAATTATGTAACAAGACAAAGCTTGTTTCCATGGCACTTTTCCTCCTCCATCACATTATTTTAAAGGCAAAATGTACCAACCCCACTTTGAAAACAACAGTGCTCTTCAGTTATCATTCTCTTTCCCTCCTACTCAGGTCTGACTCATCAATTCCAATGCAATTCTCAAATCTGCCAAACGGACTGGCAAATCCACCACTCCCTTAAAACCATGAGTCTCTGCTCTGAACACTAACCTAACATGCAGCTTTATTAGGGACACTTTTTCATTCCTTCAAGTTCCAGCTTAAAATCCTTGTTCATAAATTTATCAAGTGGGCCAAAGGGATGGCTCTGTGTGTAAAGGTGCTTGCTGCCAAGCTTGACAACTTGAGTTCAATCCCTGAGATCCACATGGTAAAAGGAGAGAAAAGACTCCTGAAAGTTGTCCTCTGACCCCCACTTGTACACCAAGGCATGGCATGCAGGTACACACACACACACACACAAATTCAAATTAAAATGTAATTAAATAAAAAATAAATTTATAGTTTCCCAAAGATCTAAGTTTGTACTATCAACAGAAATATCAAAATTATATGTATAATCTTGAATTTTCTATTAGTTACATTAAAAAGGTAGAGAGATGAAGTAACTGTCATTTCAACATATAATCAATACAAGAAATATGATACAGATATTTTAGTCCTTTTTTTCACACTGTTTTTGAAATCCTGTCTGTAGTTTGTACTTAGAGGACATGTCAATTTGGTCTAGCCACATTGGAAGTACTCAATAACCACATGTAGATAACCACTAACATATTGGGTACCACAGGTCTAAGTTCTCAATGACTGCTTCCTTCTCTGATAGCTAACTCTAGAATACTACTGTTCCCAGATTATTCTTGGCACTTTGAATCAGTAATTGTATATTTATCCTGTCTTCTCACCTTTACATTAAGGCCAACTTTATTTTATTTTATATATTTTGAGACAGGGTCTCCTGTAGCCCCAGCTGGCCTGGAACTCAGGCTGACCAGGCTGACCTTGATCTCATAGAGATCCACCTGCCCCTGCCTCTTGTGTGCTGGGATTAAAGGTGTGCACCACCACACCTGGCTCCAAATCCTTTAATTACATTTTTTTAATTATTATTATTATTATTTGTGTGTGTGTGTTGTGTGTGTGTCTGTCTGTCTGTCTGTCTGTCTGTCTGTCTTGTCTGTCTGTGGGTCTGAAGACAACTTACAGGAGTTCTTTCTCTTCTTCCATCACATGAGACCAGGAATCAAACTCAGGCTGTCACCCTTGAAGGGCAGGTGTCTTTATCAGCTGACTCATCTCACTAGCCCCAACTTCTATCCAACTTCTACTTTACTTTTTAAAAACATTATTTATTTTTATTTTGTGTGTAGGTCTGTGCACACACAGGTGCCACAGTACAGGAAGAGGTCAGAGGACAACTTTCGAGAGTCAGTTCCCTCCTTCCACCATGTGGGTCCTATGGATCAAATTCAGGTCATCAGTCTCAGCAGCAAGCACTTTCACTCAATGAACCACCTTGCCAGTCCCAACTTCTTTTTATAGACCTATATCCTGAACATCCATCCTCCAAAACGTCTGGTGTTTGTGAAAAAATTTAGTTCATGCCTTTAGCTAGGAGACCAGCTTCCTTCACCATTCAGGCTATTTTCATAAAGTACAAAAAAATTCAAAAGTATATTCCTATGTTGAGTAACATTCCATTTCATTTGATTGAACTGTAAGCCATCTGTGAAAATTATTTAGCACTCAGAACAAAATAATATATTTTTAAATGATGAAAATAATAACTGATTATATGGTAGAGAAGACTTTTGAACAAGAAATTGCACTAAAAATATATTTAAATATATCTATAGTACCCATAATTCAATTTCAAAGATTTTTTTTTTAAATGTGTATGAGTGCTTGCCTGCATGTGTATATGTGCATCACTTGCATGCCTGGTGCCCATGAAGGCCAGAAGGAGCCAATACCCTGGAATTGGAGTTACAGAAAATTGTGAGCCACCATGTGGGGTGCTGGGAACTGAACCTGGGTCCTCTGCAAGAGCAGCAAGTGCTCTTAACTACTGAGTCATTTCTCCAGCCCCTCAATTTTTTTTTATATCTGTAAAGTTAATGGCCCCCTCTGGGCTTTGGTTACCTAATCTGCAAATTTTGTTTATCCTATACCTATTTCAAAGAGTCATGAGATGCTGTGTGATAAAAAAACATTTAAGGGTGCCACTAGCAATGAATACAAAAAACATTAACCTTTGCTAGCAATTTTCTTACCCATTCCCCAGGTGCAACCCATGTCATCATCTTGATCACTAATATTCCTTGTCCCTTCAGTGGTATCCATTTCTTCTTCATCTGAGTCGTCACCTAACATCTTCTTCTCCAATAGCATCTGTTGCTGCTTACGCAGTTCCTTCAGCTGAGTTACTGTTAACTCAGATTCTGCCTCTCGGTCTTCCTCTGGTCCCTAATGAATCAAGAAAAAAAAAAAGAGTTCAGGAACGCGGAAATCACTTTCAGAGATACAGCAGTGTATAGGAAGTGTCTATCTGGATACGAGGGTGCAGAATGAGGCTTCTGCTTTTGTCACTGTTGACTAGGGCAATCTTCTCGACTAAAGCTTAAACTAACTCAAGAGTCCCAGCACCGCACGAGGAAGTCACAAGATTTCCATTTTAGACTGTTCCACTTACCTGAAGGATGAAGAGCCGGGTACTGCCTCCAAAGCGAAACACGTGCCCGACGTGGACTCGACAGTAGGTGCGGGGTGGGATGCGCGTTTTGTTGAGGAAAGTGCCATGGGTACTTCCCAGATCATATAGAAAGAAGCCCTGCGCGTGAGAGTCGCCTGCTCCGTCCGGGTCGGACCCCCTGTGCTGCAGCACTGCATGGTACCGAGACACCGAAGGGTGCTCCAGGCAGACGTCACAGCTAGCCAGTCTCCCGAAGAGGCAGCAGCTCATGCCTTGCAAGCTGCGGGTGCCAAGAATAGTGCCACCCTTCAAGGTTTCGAGGCTGTAGGGGGCCGTGGCAGGGCTGCCCCATGACGGCTCTTGGTACGGGCGAGTCCGGGCCGGGCCTCCCGGAGAAACAGCTACCCGTGGGGGGCGGGGCTGTTCCTGTGGACTTGTCTCCCGGCCGTCTGACTGAGGCGGCGGGACGTCGGGCTGCCCACTATCGGAGTCTGGCAGCGCCGTCGGACAGTCCTTCTTCCCTTCCTCGGGGCTCGGGGGACTCGGGGCCGGAGCCTTACCCCGCACTACCGGGAGCACCGGCAAGACCGGCTTTTTAAACTCGCCACTGAGTTCTAGAGACGCCGGCTGCTCTGGCGGAGAGGGCGGTTCAGCCATCCTCGGCTTGGTGCAGGCTCGAAATGTGTCCCTCGGAAACCGCACACCCTTGCTCTCCACGTTCCTGCCTAAGTCTCACTCTTCCCAGCCCCCAGCGGCTTCTCTCCGGGGCCGTGGTGGGAACAATTTCAAGGCCCAGAGAGTTGCAAAGCGATATGTAACACTGGTAGTCATGGTGTTTAAAAAAAAAAAAAAAAAAAAAAAAAAAAAAGCTGTCATGGTGCTGCGCAGAATGGGGATATCTTTAAATGTTGCAATTGGATTGCAGGGACTTCCTGTGACGAAGTACGATTAAGAAGAAGCGCTTCCGGCCTCCATGGCCCATTAATCAATAAATCAGCTTTTCTAGGCTTGACCCGGTCCTCGTCTCAGGCGTCTCAGAGGCAGACATCAGCCCCGACGGCTCCTGGAACACGGCGGTGAGTAGTTCTCCCAAATTGTGGGGTTCAGGTCCAGAGCTGCCCTGGAAACAGACTTCCTAGATTCTGTGATTGGTGCCCAAGCCTGCTGATGGTGACCAAGGACCCCCCGACCCTGCACCTCCCGAACTTAGGTTCGGTACTCCTCTTACTCCTGTCGGTGAAGTTAGGGGAGAGGGCAGTTTCTTGTTAGTTCGTTCATTCATTTATTCTTAGAACGAATTATTGAGGCAGCATAGTTTAGTGATTAAGAGCCTAGGTTCTAAAACCTGTTTTCTTTCACCCTTTGTATTCGTGACACTGGGCAAGACACCAGGCCACAGTTTCTACAACCGAAAAATGGAAATAATAACAGCATTTTTTTAAGGATTGTAGAAAAATTGAACTAAGCAATAAAAGTCAGAACTGACATATAGTGAGTCCTTCATAAATGCCCAGACGCTACCACAATATGGCCATTAACAGATGGGAGAATAGAATTAAGTACTCATTCAACTAAAATTAAAAGTCTAGAGATAAATGCTAAGTGATGTGAAAATACGAAGAAGGGGTATATATTAGGAAAACGGTAGAGAGTGTAATTTCTGCTATCCTTAACAAATTCAAGTCTGATAAGGATGTGACAGAACATTCCTGGCAGAAATCACAACTGAACTGGGCAACTGTGAGTGCCTGATAGTCTCAAGAAAATGAGTACTGGGGCTAGAAAGATGGCTCGGAGGTTAAGATTGTTTGCTGCTTTTCCAGAGGACCCAGGTTGTATTCCCAGCACCCACACAGAGGTGGCTCACTGCCACCTGTAACTCCATCTGGGTGGTGTGTCTGACACCCTCTTCTGGCCTTTTCAAGCACCCACACATATATGGATGCAGACACACATAGATACACATTAAAAAAAAAAAAATCCTGGTCAATCCCTGCAGCCGCCCCCGGCCGCCCTCAGCCAGCAGCTCTGCGCCACCTCCCGCCACTGCCAACGTGAGCGGCTGGGCAGTCCTCTGGCTCCGGCTGCTGCGCGGCGACACCTGGGCACTGTGAGAACATTTCCACTGCTGCTTCGAGGAGACAAGATTCAGAGCTCCTGGAGAGTTCTGCCTTTGTGAGAAGCTAGAAATCTGCTTCTTTAATACCATCTCTAAGTTTTCCATAGGCACACCAAGAAACCATGAACAACTTTAATAAGGAAGAGTCTGACTGCCACATCCTCGATGAAGGCTTTACTGCCAAGGACATCCTAGACCAAAAAATTAATGAAGTTTCTTCTGATGATGGTAAGGGTGCTTTCTATGTCACAGACCTCAGAGACATTCTAAAGAAACATCTGAGGTGGTTAAAAGCTCTTTCCTATGTAACCCCCTTTTATGATGTCAAATGTAGTGACAGCAGAGCCATAGTGAACACCCTAGCTGCCATAGGGACAGGATTCCACTGTACCAGCAAGACTGAAATCCAGTTGGTACAGAGCCTCGGTGTCCCTCCAGAGAGGATTATCTATGCAAATTCTAGTAAACAAGTGTCTCAAATTAAGTATGCTGTCAGTAATGGAGTCCAGATGATGACTTTTGATAGTGAAGTTGAGTTGATGAAAGTCGCCAAAGCACATCCAAAAGCAAAGTTGGTTTTGTGGATTGCCACTGATGCTTCCAAAGCAGTTTGTTGCCTCAGTGTTAAATTTGGTGCCACAGTCAAAACCAGCAAACTTCTTTTGGAATGGGCAAAACAGCTAAATATTGATGTCATTGGGGTCAGCTTCCACGCGGGGAGTGGCTGTACTGTTCTGGAGACCTTTGTGCAAGCAGTATCAGATGCCTCCTGTGTCTTTGACATGGGAGCTGAAGTTGGTTTCAGCATGTATCTGCTTGATATTGGTGGTGGCTTTCCTGGATCTGAGGATACGAAGCTTAAATTTGAAGAGATCACCAGTGTGATCAACCCAGCGCTGGACAAGTATTTTCCATCAGACTGTGGAATGAGAATCATAGCTGAGCCAGGCACATACTATGTTGCATAAGCTTTCACACTTGCAGTCAATATCATTGCCAAAAAACTCGTATTGAAGGAGCAGACTGGTTCTGATGATGAAGATGAGTTGAATGAACAAACTTTTATGTATTATGTGAATGACAGAGTATATAGATCATTTAATTGCATCCTTTTCAATCATGCACATGTAAAGCCCCTGCTACAGAAGAGACTTAAACCAGATGAGAAGTATTAGTCATCCAGCATATGGGGACCAATGTGTGATGACCTAGATTGGATCACTGAGCACTGTGACTAACCTGACTGAAATGCACTTGGGTATAGGCTGCTCTTTGAAAACATGGGTGCATACACAGTTGCTGCTGCTTCTACTTCAATGGATTCCAGAGGCCCACTATCTATTATGTGATGTCACGATCAGTGTGGCAACTCATGAAGCATATCCAGAACCATGACTTCCTGCTGGAAATAGAGGAGCAGGACATCAGCACTGTGCCCATGTCTTGTGCTCAGGAGAGCAGGCTGGACCATCACCCAGCAGCCTGTGCTTCTACTAGTATCAATGTGTAGATACCATTCTTGTAGCAGTTACCTGCAAGTGTAGCTTGAATTAAGGGATCTGGGGGGACCATTTAACTTAATTACTGCTAGTTTTGAAATGTCTTTGTAAGAATAGGGTTGGCACAGATGCAGCAATGTGGAAGGCTAGGAGTTGGGGGTCACACCTGTTTTCCTATGGAAACTTTGAATATTTGTTTTATATGGATTTTTATTCACTTTTCAGACATGATAACTAATGTGTGCCCCTCAGCTGCCAAGCAAGCATTTGTAGCTTGTACAAAGGCAGAATGGACCAAAAGCTTAGTGTTGCGACCCATTTAAAAAATAAACTATCTTGAAATAATTAGGCATTGGGAAATGTTTGCAACATTGCCCTTTCAAAAATTAAAAAATAAATAAATAAATAAGCCGAGCATGGTGGCGCACGCCTTTAATCCCAGCACTCAGGAGGCAGAGGCAGGCAGATCTCTGTGAGTTCAAGGCCAGCCTGGTCTACATAGTGAGTTCCAGGACAGCTGGGGCTACAGGGAGACCCTGTCTCAAAAAGACC
>NW_008342883.1:159749-164061 GCF_000622305.1 Nannospalax galili
TGAAAATTAAAAAAAAATAAATAAAATAGAATCCTTTTTAAAATTTATTATTTTCATGTGTGTTTTGCCTGCATGTATGTAAGTGCACCCATGTCGTACAGTGCTCACAGAGGTCAGAAAAGGGCGTTAGATCCCCTGGAACTGGAGTTACAGACGTTGTTATCTGCCGTGTAGGTGCTGGGAACCTAACCCAGGTCCTCTGCAAGAGCATCCAGTGCTCTTAACTTTTTTATTTTAAAATAAAAAGGAAAAAAAAAGAAACAGTGGTGTGTTATTGTTAGAACTCAAGTGATTTGGTCCAGGAAGTCCTCTGTGTGCCTGCACTGTGCTGAGTCTGTACCTTTGGAGCAACACTTACTGCATATTATTATATAGAAATATTTAGTTTCTGTTTCTCTCAACTTGGGACAAAGAGCTTGCTCTATTGGTCTTTATCTCCTCACATAACACCTAGTATTCAGTTAATGTTTGTTCAACCTGAAAAGACAGATAGTTGGTAAATCTGGAGAAGTGGACTGAAGACATTGTAAATTTCATTGAATGGTAAGCCAACAAATTCTGGCCTGTGTTTTGTTTTGTTTTAATTTATTTATTTTTATTTTCTGTGTATGACTGTTTTGTCTACATGTATGTAAGTGTACCCGTGTCATGCACTGCCCTCAGAAGGCAGAAAAGGGCATTGGATCCCTTGGAACTAGAGTTAAAGGCAAGTATTAACTGCCATGTGGCTGCTGGGAACTGAAACAGTCCTCAGGAAGAGCAACGAGTACTCTTAACCACTGAGCCATCTCTCAAGCCCCTTGTTTTGTTTTTTAAGACAGTTCTCACTATGTAGACCTAGCTGGCCTGAATTCTCTATGTAGATCAGCTGGCCTCGAACTCACAGAGATCCACCTGCCTCTGCTTTTGTCTCCCAAGGGCTGGTATTAAAGGCATGCCACCATCATGCCTGACCTCTGACTGACTTTTTCCAAAAGCAAGAGAAGGCATTCAATTCAAGTTTGTTTAAGACAAAACAAAACATAGACTGAAGATGTAGCTCAGTAATAAAGCACTTACTTAGCATGTGTTCAATTCTCAGTACCAGAAAAACAAAAAGAAAAAGTCCAGCAACAGTGCAAAGTATAGATTAGATACCAAGAAAGACTGGAAGAAGGGTAGTTAGGAGGCAACAGAAGTCTCTCAAATTCAATCTGGGGAGATGGCTCAGTGCATAAAGTGCTTGACATGCAAGGATGAGGACCTGAGTTTGAGCCTCAAAACCCATTGTAAAAAGGCCAGGTATGATTGCACGCTCTCATTATAGATAGACAGATTTCTGGGATTTACTGGCCAGCCAATCCAGGCTAATTAGCAAGCTCCAGGACCCTGTGAGAAACTGTCTCAAAAACAAGATGGACAGTGCCTGAGAAGTGACACCCAAGGTCGATCTCTGGCCTCCACATATACCTACATTATACATGTGCACCCCCCCACACACACACACATACACACACAATCTCTCAGATTCTTTCTTTTTCGGTCTTTTTGAGACAGGGTCTCCCTGTAGCCCCAGCTGTCCTGGAACTCAATGTAGACCAGGCTGGCCTCACAGAGATCTGCCTGCCTCTGCCTCCTGAGTGCTGGGATTAAAGGCATGTGCCACCACACCCAACTCAGATTCTTATATGTGTCAGAATTACATAAGGCTAAATTAAAGGTTTATAAATTTTTCCACAGGATGAGTTAAAAATGTGCCTAGGCATGGCACACAATAAGAAGCACCTGTTAGTATTTTCATTGCTCTCTTTTTTTCTGTGACCCACTGCAGTTGTGTCAAAATACACTGAAATACTCCATGTTTCAATTTAAGTTCCACGCCTTGTAAAGTGTTTAGAATTTAGGTAGCTCTTGTAATGAATTAGTGAAGTGAGATAGGAAATGTGCGTTAGAGTCTCAGACACCATTGCACTATTCACCTGCTAATGACTTAGATTCCACTTTGAACTTAAGTCCAAGAGGAATTGTGTGACTGACATCTAACAACTGTATTTCTCTTCATTTCTGCAGGGAGAATATCTTCAGTTGTACAGTTTTGCTAACGCTGTCTTAACTTGCTTTTTCTGTAAACAACTGTCCAGACTTTATATTTTTCCCAATAGAAGCCTATAATCTACAACTGCCAGAAACTTAAACACATTACCTTTAGAATATCATTTATATTAAACCTGAGAGCTCTTCCCTTCTTATTCTAAAATGTTGAGATACTGGGGAGAGATACCAATATCCTCAAGCCGGACCAACAGAAGTTCCTTTGATCTGCTTCCACGAGAGTTCCGTCTGGTGGAAGTCCATGACCCACCCCTGCATCAACCCTCAGCCAACAAGCCCAAACCACCTACTATGCTAGACATCCCTTCAGAGCCGTGCAGCCTCACTATCCATACCATTCAGTTGATCCAGCACAACCGACGTCTTCGCAACCTTATTGCCACAGCCCAGGCCCAGAATCAGCAGCAGACAGAAGGTGTAAAGACTGATGAGAGTGAACCTCTTCCCCCCTGCCCTGGATCACCTCCCCTTCCTGATGACCTCCTACCTTTAGATTGCAAAAATCCCAACACACCATTCCAGATCTGGCACAGTGACCCAGAAAGTGACTTTTATCGGTAAGGCAAAGCTTTCCTATATTTTACTTTTCTCAATTAGTCTTCCTGATGACCCTGTGAAGCCTGTGTAGCATTTCTGCTTCCATCTGACAAAATTTTCTGTGAGTGATTGACTAGGCCAAGGCTGCTCAAATAATTAGTGGGACATCCAAACCTTGCCCAAATCTTCAGAATCCAGAGTCTGCATTTTTTATGTTTTCGAATACAATATGCATTTATTGAGTGCCTACTAAGTGCCAGGCATTTTACTAGAGCAAGGCAATACACTGATACATGAAAAGTGAGGTGGGGATAGAGCTCAGTGGTCGAGCACTTGGCTAGCAAGTAAGAAAAGAGAACATTCTTAACAATCAGCACCATATTCATATTTTGAGGGCAGTGTAGTTTCATTCAACAAAATATTGTTGTCCATCAAATTAATGCTGTTATTTACAATTTTGTGTTAAATTCCTATTTTAATTGTTAGCAAGAACAGTATCAAATGTTTATACCTAGGGGCTGGGGAGATGACTCAGTTGGTAAAGTGTTTATATTGCAAGCATAAGGATCCAAGTTCTGTCCCTAGAATTCACGTAGAAAAGCTAGGTATAGTGGCACACATTTATAATTTCATCACTAGGGAGACAGAGACGGGCACCCTGGGGCTCACTGACCAGCCTATCTTTCTTGGTATGCTCCAGGCCAATGAGAGTCCCTGCCTCAAAATATAAGGCAGTGGCTAGGGAGATGACTCCATAAGTAAAATGCTCCCATGAAAGTGTGAAGAACTGAGTTTGCAAACCCAGGCAAAATGCTGGGCATGACAGGGCATGATGGTGAACACCTTTAATCCCAGTACTCAGGAGGAAGGGGCAGGTAGATCTCTGTGAGATGGAGGCCAGCCTGGTCTTTATAGTGACTTCCAGGCCAGCAAGGACTACATAGTGAGAACTTGTCTCTCAAAAAAATTTGGGGGGAGGGCATGGTGACACATGCTTGTGGTCCTAGTGCTGGGGAGGCAGAGACAGGAAGATTCCTGGGACTCACGAGCCAGCCAGTCAGCCAGCCAGCCTACCCTAAGCAGCAAGCCCATAGCCTAATCTATAAGCTTCAGGTCCAGTGAGAGAACCTGTCTCAAAATCCAAAGTGGCTAGTGCCTAAGGAACAACACTGTAGGTTCATCTCCAGCTGCTTCATGTGCACACACACATACACATGTGCACCTACATACATACAAATACATATACACAAAAATAATGTGTATAGCTCATGACAAATGACACCCGTGGTTGTCCTCTGACTTCCACATGCATGTGCACAAGTACACACACGTGCCATGCACCTGCACACAAAAAAATAAAGTTCTAACCTAATTTTGTTTTATTCATATTTTAACAGACTATAAGAAAAATAATTTGCATCAGCTATAAGGGGCCAGAACATTATTTTCCATCAAAAGTCTATATAGAGGCTGCAGATGTAGCTCAGTGGTAGAGCACTTGCCTGGCATGCACATTCCTGGGTTTAAGGAAAAAATAAACAGAAGTTCATATATTACTCAAATGAAGTGGTAATGATTAGCTCTTGTTTTTTGGGCACTCCTGATGCCTTTAACCTTTGGCCCAGAGAGACCGGCCATGGAAATATTAAATGAAAAGTTATTTAGCAGTTGTCTTATTTAACTA
>NW_008342883.1:164689-165193 GCF_000622305.1 Nannospalax galili
TATGTAATGTGTTGCATTTATTTGTCATTTATTTATGTATGTATGTATTTATTTATTTATTTATTATTTATTTATTGGTCTTTTTGAGTCAAGGTCTCCCTGTAGCCCCAGCTGGCCTGGAACTCACAGAGATCCACCTGCCTCTGCCTCCCAAGTGCTAGGATTAAAGGCATGTGCCACCATGCCCTGTTTTGAGTTCCTTTTATTTATTTTATATTTTATGTTTGCTGGAGGAGGGGGAGTGCACATACCACATGTGTGATGGTCATAGGACAACTTTCGGGAGTCGGTTCTCTGCTTCTACCATGTGGGTCTCAGAGATCAAATTCAGGTCGTCAGGCTTCATAGCAAGTGTATTTACCCACTGAACATGTTTTTTGGTTGTTGTTGGGGGTTTTGTTTGTTTGTTTGTTTGTTTTTGTCCTTCTGAGACAGGGTCTTCCTGTAGCCCCAGCTGGCCTGGAACTCACTGTGTAGACCAGGCTGGCCTTGAACTCACAGAGA
>NW_008342883.1:166169-176073 GCF_000622305.1 Nannospalax galili
GAGAGAGAGAGAGAGAGAGAGAGAGAGAGAGAGAGAGAGAGAGAGAGAGAGAGAGACTCATGAAGCCCAGGTTAGCTTCAGACTTGCTATGCAGCTGAGTCTGGTCATGAGCTCCTAATCTTCCTGCCTCTACCTTCCAAGTGTTGGAATTATAGGCATGTACCACTACCCCTGGCCATAAGCTCTGCTGTTAAAATTAATCCTACATGCTACATGTGATCAAAACAGAGCCTTTGGTAAAAAGAAGCTTCCTTTTTTTTTTTTTTTTTTTTTTTTTTTTGAAGCCGGCCCCCCCCCGCCCCCCCGGTGTCCTGAACCTCATTATGTAGCCCGGCCTGCCCTCAACCCAAAAAAGCCCCCCCTGCCTCTACCTCCCAAATGCTGGGATTAAAGGCATGCACCACCATGCCTGACTGGAAGCTTCCTTTTTTACTAATCAGTTTGTGTGTGTGTGTGTGTGTGTGTGTGTGTGTGTGTAAGTGCATGTGCATATGTGTGGAGGTCAGAGAATCCCAGGGATGCACTTGTCTCTACCTCCTGAGTGCTGGGATTATAATCATGCACCACCACACCTGACTTTTATGTGGGTTCTGGAGATTGAACTCTTGGTATTCATGCTTGCAAGGCAAGGACTTTACTGACTGAGCCATCTCTCCAGCCCTTCACTAATCTCTGTACAGTGGGACATGCATTACCTTCTTCTTGTATTGCTTAGTATAGACATGCTCTGCCTGTTCAAACTGTGTAATTGGGAGGCTCAGAGCTGTGACTGTGGGTTGACACATGCCCTGAGAACAAGATAAAGACCAAGATTTTCCTTGGAAAACTAGGCCAGTGATAACTGGAATTGTAAAGCTCTTAGCGAAACAGGCTGGTCACCCTTGGTAAGAACATGAATAACACTTCCATGTCTCCACTTTCAGTGGAAAAGGAGAACCTGTGACTGAACTCAGCTGGCACTCCTGTCGGCAGCTCCTCTACCAAGCAGTGGCCACGATCCTGGCCCATGCAGGCTTTGAGTGTGCTAATGAAAGTGTTCTGGAGACCCTAACTGATGTGGCACATGAATACTGCCTTAAGTTTACCAAGTTGCTGCGCTTTGCTGTAGACCGGGAGGCTCTGCTTGGACAGACTCCTTTCCCTGATGTAATGGAGCAGGTATTCCATGAAGTGGGGATTGGCAGTGTGCTCTCCCTCCAGAAGTTCTGGCAGCACCGCATCAAGGACTATCACACTTACATGCTACAGGTGAGGTGACCGTATGAAAAGTGGGCAAAAATGTCACAGTCTGGGGACTGTGTTTTGCATGCAGGTATATAAGTGCACCACATGCATGCAATGCCTGCAGAGACCAGAAGAGGGCACTGGATGTCCTGGAACAAGATGGTTATTAGCTGCCATTCTGGGAACTGGGAATGAACCTGGGTCCTCTGCAAGAGCAGCCAGTGCTCTTAATCGCTGAGCCATCTCTCCAGCCCCTAATGCTTTTCTAATGGCCTATGTTGTGTTTCACTGTTCTCACCACTGAGCTAGAAAGACACCAAGGTCTCTTTCCATCAGTGGGCTGCCACTCATTGTTACTTCCTCTGGAAGAAGTACACAGATGAGGCTGGAGGCTCACTGGTCAAGAGTCCTTGCTTCTCCGGCAGAGGACTGGAGTTTGCTTCCCAGCACCCACATCAGGAAGCTTACAATGTCGGGAAACCTGTAACTCCAGCTCCAGGGGATCCAGTGTCTTCTCACCTCTGCAGGCACCCCCACAAATGTGTGTGTGTATGCATGCAAACACACACAAAAATAAATCAAATCTTAGAAATACACAAGTATCTGGAGTCTCGGGCAATGTGGTTACCATTCTTTTTTTCAACACATATTTATTGAGGGCTTATTGTGAGTCAGGCATTGGTGGGATATAGAAATTTATAAGATAAATTCTTTGAGCTTCAGTGTCCCAGAGAAGCAATAACATGTAAACAAATAATCATACCAATTTCAGATCATGTTAAATGCTGTTGAAAACAAAACAGAATGAAATACTGGAGGATGCCTGGGGGTGGGGGGCCCCATTTTTGTTTAGACCACAGTATCTCTTCAATCCTAGAGGCCTTAGCAGTTTCTTTTCAATTTCTATGTATTTAAAATGACCAGTAACTTTTAGCATCCAACAAAAAAAGACTTTGCTTAGTGATCCAGATTTCCACATCATCCAGTATTCACCTATAAGGTATATATGCCAGATGTTTCAGAGGTTTTTGTTTTGTGAGACAGGATCTCACCATGTGGTCCAGGCCAGCCTCACTCTCCATCCTTCTGCCTCAACCTCCCAAGTGCTAAGATAACAGGCATATGCCACCATGCCCAGAGAAATGTTAGGTTTTTTGTCTCCATTCTGGATTACATATCTTTATGTAACTTTGATGATAATTACTTTTTCTGACACATTTTCTTTATATGACTCTATCACATATAAATGCAAACTCAACACCGTAACAAGCTTCCTCCAGTTGGCAGTGAAAGCTGTTTTTTGTTGTTTTTAGTTGACCTTATGGCCTTGTACAATGTAAGTATGCACTCTACCGCTCAACTACACACCTAGCCCTAACAGAAGAACTTTTAAAACTTGTCTGTCGGACAAGGAGATGGCTTAGTAGGTAAAGTACTTGCCTCACAAGGGTGAGGACCTGAATTCAGGTTTCCAGAACCCACATAAAAGCTGAATGTGGTGGCACACACTTGTAATTTCATTGGTGGTGAGGTGGCAGATAGAGACTGGCCAGCTAGTCTAGCCTACTTTGCAAAGTTCCATCTCAAACAAAAGGTAGAAGGCATCTGAGGAAGGACCACCAGGGTTGTCCTCTTGATCTCCACATATATGCATACACATGTGTGCAACACATGCTCATATGCACGTACACAGAGAAAATAATAATGAAGAAAAAGTAAATTTGACTTAGCTGTTAACTCATATTGTTGGGTCTTTCATGGGGTACCACAAGTTGACTATCCAATCCAATTCTAAAATTCTTGGAAAACCACCTCTTGCTTGTCAACAGATTAGTAAGCAGCTCTCTGAAGAATATGAAAGGATTGTCAATCCTGAAAAGGCCACAGAAGACACTAAACCCATGAAGATCAAGGAGGAACCTGTGAGTGACATCACGTTTCCTGTCAGCGAGGAACCGGAAGCCGACCTTGCTTCTGGCGATCAGTCCCTGCCCATGGGAGTCCTTGGGGCACAGAGTGAGCGCTTCCCATCCAACCTGGAGGTGGAAGCTTCTCCACAGGCTTCAAGTAAGAAAAAGAAGTGTGCTCGTTTTGATTCTGGAATCACACTCTGAGAGAACACAGGAGCGGGCAGAAGGGAAAGTCCTGAGACAGAGTGCAATGATCCCAAGATGCAGGGCTTCATTCTTCTAGTTGGTGAAGGGAAGACTCCACAGCTTTTCAGGTATCCTTTACAGTACTGTGGTTAGGGTCTGGATGCACTATATGGTGGTGTTCTGTTGATTATCAAGGTGGGTTCAGCTGACATACCAGGTTAAGCAGATGTCCCGTTCTTTAGTATTCTGTTAGCCCTTCCTGATGCTTATTCAAAAGAATAAGCATCAACTTCATTAAGATGACAGGTAGATGACAGGGCTGGAGAGGGGTTGAGGTCTTCGTTGAACAGTTCAGTTGTATTTGTTGGAATGAGAATTCCAAAAAATGTAGATGAAAGGGATGAAATAAGTCTGCCTGTTGGAGCAGCTGGGCTCTTGTAGGCTCTAGCTGTAATGACCTCAAGAACCTGGATAACTGACTCATTACTTTTTTCTCTCTTAGACAATTGTATTTGTTTGTTTAGTTGTTGAAACAAGGTGTCCTCTAGGTAGTCTAGGTTGTCTCAGATTCAAGATCCCCCCTGCTTGGCCTCCTGTGCTAGGATTACTGTGCCACACTACACCCTGCCTGACTCACTACTGGAGTCAGTTAAGTTGCAAGTTAGTTTGTGCACTTGATTATTTATAAGCATAAATTGTCACTTTATCAGTTTATACTGATTTCAACAGCAGATTCTCAAATGTGACCCAAACAAAATTAGTTGTGTTGAAAAAAAAAGTGTATTGAAAGCGTGGAGGCCTTTCACTGAGAAAGAAATAATACAGCAGAACAGCACTCAAACAGGGAGGTTGGGGGGACTAAGGACCATGTCTCTTGTCAAGGGGAGACAGGTGGGGAACTAATGTCAGCGTTATGTAGTGATCATCCAGTTTTCACAATGTGAGAGAGGCCAGGCACAGTTAGGCACACTTTTAATCCCAGCACTCAGGTGGCAGAGGCAGACAGATCTCTGAGATGGAGGCCAGCCTTATCTAAAGGCCAGATGGGGCTACAGGGAGACCCTGTCCCAAACCGTGTCCCCCCAAAAAGTGAAAGAGGACTAGGAGAAACCAAAAAAAAGAAAAAGGCAGGAAAATAAGGCAGCCCCTTTTACAAAAGGAAGGAGAAAAGAATGAGGAGCTAGGGAGAAGTCTCAGGTGCTGTGCAAGCATAAAGACCTAAGTTCAAGACCCAGTACCCAATGTAAAAGGCCAGGCATGGCTGTGTATGCCTGTAATCCCAGTACTGGGGGATGAAGACAGGCAAGCTTCTGGTTCAAGGCAGTAAGACAGAGAGCAAGAGAGGAAGACACCTGATGCCTCCCTGCCTGCACATTCAGAAAGGAAAAGAAAAGGACAGGCAGACTTAACTATCTGAACAAGGCCCAGAATTCTGTCTGCCTGTGGACCTAAGACAGGAAATCTTTCCACCCACATTTGACTTTCCTGGTATAAGGAAAATGGGGACGGGTGAGGGAAAGAATTGATAGAAGTAGAACAGAAGTTGGTAATTTTTAGATAACGTTTTGAACCATAGACTAACAGTTACACCCTCAGTCCATGTGTGGAATTGGAATGAAAACTGAGCTCAGAGGACACTGGTCAGCCCTGGTAGGATGTTCAGTTTGTCTGTACTGGGTTTATCATTGAGTTATGTTCTTCATTTCTAGGTACAGAGGTAAATGCCTCTCCTCTCTGGAACCTGGCCCATGTGAAAATGGAGCCTCAAGAGAGCAAAGAAGGCAATGTGACTGGCCATGGGGTGCTGGGCAGCGATGTCTTTGAGGAGCCTATGTCAGGCATGAGTGAAGCTGGGATTCCTCAGAGCCCTGATGACTCAGACAGCAGCTATGGTTCCCATTCCACTGACAGCCTCATGGGGTCCTCTCCCGTTTTCAACCAGCGCTGCAAGAAGAGAATGAGGAAAATATAACTCCAAAAGGACATTTTCAGTCCAGACCTACAGTACCCAACAGAAAACCTTGACAGATTAGAATTTGCATCCATAAGTAATTGGATTCTTATTCTTTGTTGTTGAGACAGGGTCTTCTTGTAGCCCTAGATGGCCTATAACACCCTACGTAGACCAGGCTAGCTTTGCTCTCACAGCCACCTGCCTCTGCTGGGATTAAAGGCGTATACCACCACGCCCAGCCCTGGATTCTTTTGTTTTTTGCTCTTTTTGAGACAGGGTCTTCCTGGAGCTCCAGCTGGTCTTGAACTCTCTATGTAGACCAAGTTGGCCTCCATCTTAGAGATCCACCTGCCTCTGCCTCCCAAGTGCTGGGATTAAAGGCAAGCACCACCTCCCCCAGCTGCATTCTTATTAATACAGCTGGCTTTCCTAACTTCAAAGCAACTGTTCTTAACCCCAAAAGTTTGCTTTTTACTTTGACATCATTTTTATGGTTTCCACAAGAACAGATGGGTCATGATACTGGCATGATAATCAGGAGACCAAATACTGTCCCCAGCTGCTGTGTTACTTTGTGAGGACAAGTTCCTTATCTTCTCTATATCAGGTGTCAGTTTTTCATTTGATTGGATTCATTTTGGGTTAAGTCATTGAGAATCCAGAAAATAGCTAAACATAACGAGTCTTATTATCGTATTTTTAAAGCTATTTTTGCCTCCTACGTAGTCTCTTAGGAGAGATCTGTGGTATGCAGCCATTCCCACTCACATTTTTTCCTGCACTGGTTACTACATCTGGCCTCATCTTTCTTGCTTTTGTTTTTTTATTTTTAAAGTTTTTTTGTCTTTTTTCTGAGACAGGGTCTCCCTATAGCCTCAGCTGGCCTGGATTCATTATGGAGACCAGGCTGGCCTCGAATTCAGAGATCCACCTGCCTCTGCCTCCCAAGTGCTGGGGACTGAAGGTCTGTGTCACCATGCCTGGTTTCTTCTGTTTTTTTTTGTTTGTTTGTTTTTGTTTTTTTTAATATTTTATTATTTTCATTTTATGTGTATGAGTGTATTGCTTGCATGTAACTGAGTGCACCCATGTCGTGCAATGCAGTGGAGGTCAGAAGAGGGCTTTGGATTCCCCTGGAACTGGAGTTAAGGACAGTTTGCAGCTGCCATGTAGGTGCTGGGAATCGAACCTGGATCCTCTGCAAGAGCAGTCAGTGCTCTTAACCTCTGAGCCATCTCTCCAGCCCTGGTTTCTTCTGTTTTACTGGCACAGCATTTAACACCCTGCACATTTTCCAGTTGTTTTCTCCTTTGTGGATGAAGCAGTCAGGGTGTGCTACTGCTACTGGATGGCAACCTGTGGTTGTCTCAGGCTGTTTTGTTTTGTCTTTAGTTATTTGAAGAGCTGGCAGGATGGCTCAGCAGGGAAAAGCACTTGCCACCAAGCCTTTCACCCTAAGTTCAATCACGGAACTCACAAGGTAGAAGGGATAACTTCGACCTCCACACATGTGACATGGCACACACCCACAAATAATTTTTTGAAGCCATTTGAGTTATTCCAATTTCTTTAATTCTCAGGCAGTTTCATGTATGTGCATAATGAACTTTAGTCATTTTCACACCCACTTTCCCTTCTCATCCCCTCCCTCTGCTGCTGAAACCCTTCTTCCCAATAAGTCCCCCTCTTCCTTTCATGTTGTAACTTTGTGTACAACCCACTGAGTTTATAGTTGCCTGTAGGAGCACATGGGTGGGGGAGGGAAGTTATTTACTGGAACTCGGGCAAGTTACCAGTAGCTACACCACTATGGAAAATTACATCTCCCCCAGCAACCGTTAACTACCTCGAGGAGGGGTGGGGCCTCATGGGTGCACTCATCCATCCGTAATGAAATGTTGCTGGACCATCTTGCGCAGAGAATCATAGCTGCAGTGAGCTCATGAGTGCAACACCCATGTCATGTCCAAAACACTTCTTTTTGCTACACATCTTTCCATACTCTGGCTCTTAAGTTCTTTCTGCCCACCTCTTCGATCATGTTCCCTGAGTCTGGAAGGAGGTGAGATTCTGTCCCCTTTAGGGCTGAGCACTCCACCATCACTTCTAAGCACTTTGGCCAGTTGTTGGTTTCTGCATTACCACTGCCCACTCTATACGAAGCTCCTCTGATGAAGGCTGAGCACAGCAACAATCTCAATGGTGAACAGGAGTTGGGGTCGAACTGCGGGTGTGCTACCTTCCTCACATGGTGAACCCAAATTGGGGCTAAAGTATAGGCCTGCTTCCTACCTCAAAATCTGCTTAAGGTTTTGTTACTGTATGTGTAGGCATGTGTATGTGATGGGGAACGCATGTATGTGAAGGTCAAAGGACATCTCTGTGGAGTTGGTTTCTTTCCTGTCTTTATGTGGGTTCTGGGGCTCAAACTCAGGTTATCATTCTTACATAGCAAGCACCTTTTACCCACTGAGCCATCCCACTGGTCCAATTTCAAGTATTTTTGAGACAGGGTCTCACTATGTAGCTTCTGAATGGCCAGACTGGCTTTAAACTCAGAGAGATCCACCTACCTCTGCCTCCTGAGTGCTGGGATTAAAGGTATGTGCCATCAAGCCTGGCCTCCAGTTTTAGGTTTGGTTTTTTTAAAAAATATGTATAAGTGTTTTGCCTGCATGTATGTAAGTGCACCATGTGCATGCATTGCCTGTGGAGGACAAAAGAGGGCATTGGATCCCTGGTACTGGCCTAATGGGTGGTTGCTTGGTTGTTAGCCACCAAGTGGGTGCTGGGAACCTGGGAACTGAACCCAGCAACTCTGCAAGAGCAGTCAATGCTCTTCTGAGTCATCTCTGAAGCCCTCCCCCAGTTTCAGGTTTTTAAAACACAAGTCTTGCTATGTAGCCTAGGCTGGCCTCAAACTCACAATCCTTCTGAGGTTATAATTTATTTAGAAATATTTATGAATTATACTAATGTAAAGCATATCTATTTTAATCTTATCTTCATTTCCCCTTTTTATGAATGAAAGTGGCCAGCAAGGTATTGTGGTAGGCACCTGGGTATTGAGTTCATTCACTTAGCAAATATTCATTGAAAACCTATTATTTGTATTAGGACTTGTGCAAGAGATACAAAAATAATGAAGACTTACCTGTATAGAGCTGATAGCATAGGAAAGACAGGCAATATTCAAGGATGAGGCACTATAGAGAAAACCAGGTATGCTCAGAGTTTTGCTTTGTAGAATGGGTCAAGCCAAGTATGGACAGCAATCAGGAGGCAGAGGCAGGAAGATCATGAGTTCAAGACTGGTCTGGAATATACAGCAAGGTCCATTTTTCAAAGAAGTAAGATTTTCAGATCAGTATCTCCCACTAGATATGGAATATTGAATACCTAATGGTAAAATAAAATATTGTGTTGCTTTAGAATGTTAAAATTGGAAAAGAGGCACCACACAAGTCAAGAGCAGGGTACTTATGTAAGGCAGCGGTTAAGGATTAATACTTGATTCACCTGGCCTGGAATTAAGTCATGCAGAGTTAGAAGAGTGTTCTGAAAGCAGGGTATACAACTGGAGGTTGCCTGGAGGTCTTATTAAAACAGGCTGCTGGGTCCCAGCCCCAGGTTCTGATGCAGCAGATCTAGAGAAGTACCCCTAACAAGTTCCCAGCTCAAGTTTCTACTTCCTGTCCAGAGGCTACACTCTCTAAACAACACAAACCCTTCCGGTTACATATATATGGACACCTAACCAGAACCTGCATTGTTCAAAGTACAATACAAACAGGGCTTGGCTTTGTACCTGGTTGGGAGATGGATGTACATGGAAAACTAAACTATATATTACTAGGGCAGGTTTGGATAGCTGCCTTTAAACCTCTATTGTAACTAACAGTGGTGAATTTAATAATGATTACATAATGTTCTAATTTGAAATCATGGATGGCAGGCTTACAACAAAGATAAAATAAAAACTTCACCCAAGTCACCATTCAAACAGTTTTCTTTATAATGTGCTACCTGTGCAAGGCACATCTCATACCAACACTGGTTGCCAAGGGCATTCCACTGACACTCTGAACAAGCTCATTTCCCCTGTCCCATTTGCTAAAAGAATAGCAACTCAAGGTGCAGAGTTAAGAGCACAATGCTAAGAAAACTCATTGATCCGCCTAGTAAACATCTGAGGTCGTCATCAGAACAGTACGTGCTCTCTGTTCCATCAGCAGCAAAGTACTTGAGTTCAAATGATGAAACGTGAAGTTTTCGGCTGCAGCATTACCAGCTTCCAGAGCAGTGATATACTCTTCCTTGCATAAACACTATGAAAGGCCAACCAAGGACTGGCACCCACCTGCCAGCTCCATGTCTTCTAACCCTGGCACAGCTGAGCCATATTTTCCTCAAAAAAACTGCTATCCTGAAGAAGACTGCTCTTGATTGCAGCCGGAATCACAGGAAGGAGTCTCTACAGAGATCCAAATTTCAGACTTCTAGAACGAGTGAGATCCTACGGGAAGCAGCGAGAGGTCCTACTTGTTTCTCTTCCAGCACTGTGTCACTGATTCTTGCATAAAATTCTGAAATGCTGGCTCTTCGTGGCTTTCCTCTGTAACTGCAGGGA
>NW_008342883.1:176793-178262 GCF_000622305.1 Nannospalax galili
AAAAAGTCACACAAAAGACTAAATACTGTAATTCCATTTATATGGAATTTGGGGAAAAGAAAAATTACTGGAATACAGCCAGAAATGATGGGTTACACTTGTGATTCCAGCACTCAGGAGGCTGAGGCAGGAAGATCTGCAGTTCAAGATCAGGCTGGGTACATAGTGAGACCCTGTCTCAAAAAAAAAATGCATAGCCAGTGGTTGTCATGCATTAGACAGATGGTCAGGAAGGAAACAATCCAATCTGAAAGGGTATGAGGGAACTTTGGGGCATGATGGAAGTGCTCTGTATTTTGCTTGTGATGGTGGTTGCAACTGTTTGTTTAAAACTCATCAAGCTGAGCAGGTAATCCCACCACTCAGGAGGCAGAGGCAGGTGGATCTCTGTGAGTTCAAGGCCAGCCTGGTCTACAAAGTGAGTTCCAAGCCAGCTGGGGCTACAGAGAGACCCTGTCTCAAAAAACAGACCAAAAACTCATCAAACTACATACATAAAAGCAATTTTTTTTTTTGTCTTTTTGAGACAGGGTCTCCCTGTGCTAGGGGTAAAAGAAGGAACCACCACATTGATCTTTGTTGCAAATATCAGTGAGATTCTTTTCTTTTTAATTTCTAAAAAACTTTAAAAATTTATATGTATGAGCATTATGCCTGCATGTATGTAGGTGCATCCATGTCATGCAGTACCCACAGAGAACAGAAGAAGGCATCAAATCCCCTGGAACTGGAGTTACAGATGGTTGTTACCCACCATGTAGGTGCTGGAATTCAAACCCAGATCTTCTGCAAGGACACCAGTGCTCTTAAACACTGAGCCATCCCTCCAGCGCAGAAATATTCGTTCTAAAAAAATGTTGGAACACATTCAAAACATTCATGGCTCAGAGTGTAACTCAGTGGCGTAGTACATGCTTAGCAAGCGTGAGGCCCTGGGGTACAGTCACATAATTTTGCTTTTTCCCAAATATCATAAAAATAGAATCATAGTATTTAGTCTTTTTTGTGTGTGTGTGTGTGTGTGTGTTTCCACTCAGTGTCATGACTTTGTGATCTTTTTTTAATGTGATCTTTTTTTAATGCTGTAACATTCATGAGGTAATTTTTTTTTTTTTAATGCTGTAACATTCATGATTGAGAATGTAACCCAGTGGCATAGTGCATATTTAGCATGAGACCCTGGGGTACAGCCTCAGCACCAACTTACCAAAACACAAATTATAGACAAAAATGGCGGCATTTCTAAATTGAGTTAAAACTTCTAATGAGAAGACGCAAGACAAATAAAAGCGCTATTCTCAGCCCAATATTAACCACCATGTAGTGTCATGATCAGCTTCAATTGTCACTTGACACAACCTAGAATCACCTGGGAAAGCAGTCTCAATAAGGGACTATCTACACTAGGTGGACCTGGGGACATGTCTGGGGAGACTGTCTTTATTAAGTTAATTAATATGGGAAGACAC
>NW_008342883.1:178755-180472 GCF_000622305.1 Nannospalax galili
GGAGTGCAGCTGCTCTGTTTTCACGAACCACCTCAGCCACCTCTCACCTCTGTGGTCAATGTCATCAGTATCACTGTCGGCTTCCTCATCCTCTTCATCCAAAGTTCCTCGAGTCAGGATCAAGTCAGAAGGGTCCAGCACAGGAGATACACTGTCTGGAGTTAAAATATCAATCAGTACAAATGTGTCTGTAAGGAGCTGATTCTGTATTAATGAGTAATTATGATTATCTATTAGTATCATGAGAATGTTAACCATTACAGAATCTCAGGACCTTGTGTCCTCTAAATGTATCTAACGCCACTTATCATTTCTACCAAGGTTTAGTTCACAAAGTACTTTCATGAGCCCAATACTGTAAGGATCCTGCTCATAATCCAGAAAACACAAGGCACTTGCCTCTGAAGCAGCAGCACTGTCTCACTAGCTCACAGCTTGGAAGAGGCAATAGTTTTTCCTACAAAAACTAAAGAAATGCAAGCAGATCCAGCACCATGACAACTCGGGGTGAAAGTGCAGAGTGCTCAGGAAGCTTCCAGGTGGGATGCAAGGTCAGGGAGGGTCTGAAGAAAATACAGGGTGAAATGATTTCAAATATAGCAAAAAATTCCCTAGAGAAAAAGTTCCCTACTCAGGGAATAAGGGCTAAACCCCAATAATGAGAAGAAAGTAGTCAAGAAATTTCTGGCACAGAATTCAGCATATGGGGGTTAGTTTCTTTTCTTCTTTTAAACAAATATATTTTTATTATTTTAATTTTTAAAATTTTTATGTGTATGCCTACATGCATGTAAGTGCACCCATTTATGCAATGTCCATGGATATCAGAAGAGGGCATCAGATCCCCTGGAACTGGAGTTATGGATGGTTGTCTGCCAACACATGAGTGCTGGGAATTGAACCCGGGTCTTCTGTAAGAGCAGCCGGTGCTCTTAACCACTGAGCCATCTCTCAAGACCAGGAGTTAGTTTCTATAAGAACCTAAACTATAGGCGGGTAGGCCCATTCTTCAGGAGCCTACAAGACTTCCTACAATTCAGCTGGGAACACAGGGTAAAAGAATGACCCAAGGCAGTGACACAGAGAGGTGCAAAAATCTCAAGGGCCTGATAGTAGTGTAAATAGGTGACAGCAAGATGTGCTGACAGTTAATAATGCATTCTTCTGTGCCCAAGTGAAAATACCTAAATACAGGGTTTTCCCAAACCACAGAAACTCTCCTCCCCTTCATGAGCTTATCTGAATACAGCAGTAAACACACCATTTGCCTTTTGAGGTACTCTGGTGGGCCCTGGCACATACACATGGCAAGACGTTGAGGTGTGTGTCAAGGATGGCACAGGAGCATTAATGTAGCTGGTAAAGCCATGCATGCTGTTCTCTAATGGACATATGTCAACAGATTTCACAAACAGAAACTACTCTCTTAACCAAATAGCCCAGAAAAAGAATTCTGATGTTGCTATATGAAGAAGAAGAAGAAGAAAAAAAAGCATGTGATTTATTGCCACTACAAATATATAAATAAAATAGAACTTGTTATATATTAAAAAATAAAGTCCGTCCATTTGATTTCTGGATCTCACTGAACTACAACAAATTTCTGCCCCTGATACCCATCCTTCAGAAATAATACTTTATTTTTTAATCTTTCATTTTTTTTAAGTTTTTTTTTTTTTTTCTTTGAGACGGGCTCCCTGTAGCCCAGCTGACAGAA
>NW_008342884.1:0-326 GCF_000622305.1 Nannospalax galili
TGCCACCACCATGATTCCACCACCCTGATGCCACCACTGAGATGCTACCACCCTGATGCCACTAATGAAATGCTACCACTAACCCTATCCCTGAGCCACCACCATGATGCCACTACGATGCCACCACTGTGATGCCACCACCCTGATACTGCCATCCTGATGCCATTACTGAAATGCTACCACCCTGATGCCACTACTGTGATGTCATCTCCGAGATGCCACCACCCTGATGTCACCAACATGATTCTACCACCCTGATGCCACCACCAAGATGTTACCACCCTGATGCCACTACTCTGATGCCACCACTGTGATGCTGCCACCCT
>NW_008342885.1:0-355 GCF_000622305.1 Nannospalax galili
ATAATTAGTAGATGTGAAAAACATTACCATTGACATCTACCTGATGACTTTGTATCAATGCTCAGGTGCTAAGGAGCTCAGAAAGTAACTGACTGTGACTAGTAATAATCAGATATATAGATATCAGAAACACATGTGCATCATGGTGTCAATTGTACTAAAATGAATTTTTCTACATGAAACTGTATTTTAATAATGAAATGGAGATCCTTTTTAAAGTTTAAAATCTCATTTAATTTTATGTATTATAGGGGTAATACAGATTATAGGGGTTATACGGGGTTATATATTGTATAACTGTATCCATTCAACTGTAAACCTAAAAATATACAGCCAATTTTGAAAGAGATGCATC
>NW_008342886.1:0-1963 GCF_000622305.1 Nannospalax galili
ACCATATTAAAATGTAAATGATAGTTCTGAAAATGTTTTCTTCAAGTGAAAACCCTTATTTCTAGCATAAGTACGTATGGCTTTGTTCAGCACAGCGATTTTTGAGATCAGATGCTCATACACACACACACACACACATTTTATATATATATAGAGAGAGAGAGAAAGAGAGAGAGAGAGAGAGAGAGAGAGTAGATAGTAAGATTAATGTGATTTTTAAATCTTTTCTTTCCATCTGCATTTTCTATTATTTTGCATAAATATTATATAAAATTAGGGGCTGGAGAGATGGTTCACCGGTTAAGAGCATGGGCTGCTCTTGCAGAGGACCTGGGTTTGATTCCCAGCACCCAGTTCCAGGGAATCCAACGCCGAATACTAAAGAACCATTATTAAATAATTATTTACTAGATATCAAATTGACTTGTAAGATCTCATATAAGCTGAAATCCTTAAATTACAACATGGCTCCTATTAAGTATATAAATTTTTTAAATGATTACTTCTACTCTGAGTTTAGATATGTTTATATGGAATAAACATTTTCCAAGTCTATGTAAAGTAACTGTAAACCTTTAAAGGGGACTTGGTCATTTAAAACCTGCTTCAAGGCTTGAGGTAAAATCTTAATTGATTGGTGAATTTGTTTATGAGTATTACTAAAAGGGTTTATTCAATTCTGAGCAGGGTTATAGTACAGTTTTCCTTAAGTGATTATGCTGGAGGTTGGGTGCCAGTTGCTTCTCTCTACCTTGTTTACACACCTTCTCTGATAGACCACTCTCTGAACTATTATGTCTACTGGGGCCTAAAAGCACAATGTGTACATGGGTGATATTAACTCATTTATTATCTTATATAATAAGATGATGCTGCACAGTGCTCTTCTGAGTCAGAGAATTACCATCTTCATGACTTCAGCTGTGCCTGCTTAGAAAAGGTTATCACGATTGGGCTTGCTGATGATTTTTATTCCTCAATTAAAGGAGAGGAAACTTCACCTGAGTATCCAGCCATTCTTCCTAGCCAGCTGTATGGAATTCTGCCCTAATTGAAAATGGTCTCCTGAGTTTGAAAAAGACTATAGTAATAAAGATTTTTATATAAAGATTAAAATGACGGGCCATTTGCAGAATAGAAGGGATTATGAAATTCATTTTAAACAAACTTATTAAAACGTCTGAACAGGTTTATTGAGATACAGATCCGTTAATTTTCAGTCTACTCCTGGCTTGTACTACACAGTGGGTTAAAGATTTGATTAAATGGGTACAGACATGTATTGGGTTACCTATGACTACCGAATGATGTCTTTTATGTTTCTCTGTATTATGTAAATGTTACTTTTGGCACTTTCTTTTGCCCATAACAAGAATGATTTGACTCAAGAAAAACTACATCTACCTCCTTGAACCAGATGTATGCAATCTAGAAGAAAGTTTCTGTGAAGCTTGGTCTGAATTCTGATCAGTTTATTTCCTGTCCATAGGTGTGTGTTATAATGCCTCCCTTCCTTCTGAAAACTATAAATTAGGATATAGAAAAGAAAAAGGAGAGGCTGTTTCTGTTTGTAATAGAACAGCCTTCATTTGAGACAGACTTAAGAAATTCTTGTTTTAAGGTCCCTTTCCTGACCTGTGCCTAGTTAACCAGTGATGGTCAACCTCTTCCAGTCAATGTTTATTGAGAGTGTTTGGGTTTTGGTCAAGCTTTATCTATATGTTACACAGTCATTAAAGGTACCAGGCTGGTGCAGCTGACCTTTTTTGATGCGTAATAACCATACTTAAAGGCCCATACTAATCTGGACAAAGGGGATTAAGGGACAGTTTTGTTCCTTGCCCTCGAAGGTTGATCGTGTCCCAGGGGACTATGGGAATCTCTTGATATGTCCTGTAACTTTGATGAATCACCTGTCCTCTTATTCAGGGAGGTCATGGAGACCCCACCAGAGGGACTCAAA
>NW_008342886.1:2265-3608 GCF_000622305.1 Nannospalax galili
TGCTGCTCAGGTGTAGGACTTCAAATCTTGGTCTCCAAAACTGTAGTGCCCACCTGCAGCTACTATTATTCTACAATGATGGCTAAATTTCTTTTCTCTCCATGTCTAGACTGATTCTAACCACTCCAACAGCTATTAGAGTGCCTGAAAACAAATCCCGAGTTCATCACTCTCAAGTCCAGCCTTGGTGGCCAAAAGAAAAATGAGGAAGATCCCAATAGCTGGATGCTTTAAGAAGCCCTCATCAAGAAATTCCAATGGACTTTAATTTGGACATTTAAGATTTTCCCTGTTCTGATTTTTTCTGGTTCCCTGTCTAGAACGTGTAATGCTAACTACTCTTGCCTTTACTTCCCCTTCATATCTCCCAGGCATTGATCAAGGACTTTCTTTTCTCCTTACAGTAATCTAAAAACAATTCTAATCAAGGCTCAGAATCATTGTGGAAGAGGTGGCAGTAAGATTGTAAGAGCAAGAGGTGGTTAGAACAGTACAAGGAAACTGTGGTCTGGATGCCACAGGGTAGTTGCACACGTGAGCCGACAGCTCTTATGACTGACTACCTGCTCAAGACCTGGGCAAAACCAATCCAGTCAGGGCCTCTGGATGATGGGAGTGGGTGAGGACTCCTTCAGCCCTACCTGAGGCTCTGCTGGAAACTGGTAGGTGTTGGGAGAGGGAGTTTTCCTTAAGGGCATGTGCCTGGTAGGTTCACCAGATGTAAGCGGATAGACCTAAACCCAAAAGCATTGAGGAAGTTTAGACTGGACAGAATAGGCTTCTAAAAGAAGACAAGTAATAATAGAAGAAATGAAGTTGGAAGGGAAGGGAGAAAGTAGTTTGTAGAAAGGGAGAGCGAAGCTAGTTTGGATCAGTATGTATCATAGGAAATTCTCTTTATCTCTTTTTATTTTATGTATATACATGTTTTGCTGGGAAAACGATAATTGTACCTTATGAATTCAATGACTACAGAATCCTGAAGATGGCATTGGGTCACCTCAATAGCAGTTACTGATGGTTGTTAGCTGTCATGTAGGTGCTGGGAACCAAACCCAGGTCTTCTGTGAGAAGAGTCAGTTTTCTTGACCATTGTGCCATCTCTCCAGCTCTGAATGAAATTCTGAATCAACAGATAGATTGTAAGGGTTCATGAATGAGTTCCTCTACAGAGGGGAACATTCTACTTTTTTTGGCCCTCTCTGAAGATTTAACATATTTTAATACAATTTAGATCTGAGAGAACACAGAAGAATATCCAGATTTTGAAGCAGGCTAGAAAATAAAAAGTATTGAAAAAAGAAAGAATTGCTTCATACTTGTATCACTAGTAGAAGCTAACA
>NW_008342887.1:0-422 GCF_000622305.1 Nannospalax galili
CTACCTACCATAAAAGTTTACATTTATGTAGTAACAGTACAGTTGGTTTCACTTTAGTGTTACTGTACAACTTTTTGCTTCAAAGTGCTTATTTTATTTTAAAAAGAGTAAGTTTTTTTTCCTTCACAATACATCCATATGATGGGTATCAATCTCCTTCTTCCTCTCTCTGTAGTGTGACATGGTACAGCAGCCTTGTCAAAAAGTTCTGGTCTCAGGTGCTCTTGATATGCTTACAGCAGCACTTTAGGGGTCCCGTTAGGAGTGGCTCCTGTTTTCTTCTGAAGCTGACTCTGAACCTTTTGAGACTTCACCACTTTCATTCTCACCTCAAAAACTTCATGAATGGCCTTCCAAAAGCAATGAAAATCGTAGTCAATAAGCCCTGGAGGAGAGAACAAAAACATCTCTAAATGTCAAGT
>NW_008342888.1:0-230 GCF_000622305.1 Nannospalax galili
CTGCCTTTTGGATAAATGAATTGTTTTTTGTTTTCTTTTGAAACAGGGTCTTACATATGTAGCCCTGTCTGGCCTTGAACTCACAGTGTGCACCATGCTGGATCAAATCTGTCACAACCCTCCTGCCCTGGCACCAGGCCTCACTGGATAACTGAATTCTCATCCTGTATCATAACAGGACCTGAGGGACATCCCTCTTCTCCCTGGAGTTCCAGGGGCCTCACTATGAG
>NW_008342889.1:0-17323 GCF_000622305.1 Nannospalax galili
TGGGGAATTATTTATGGTGGAGGCTTACACAGAGGTAAATTGTGTTCTTTTAAAAGAAAATTCTATTAGTAAAAGCAAGGCACAGAGGCGTACTCCTTTGATCCCAGCATGCCTGAGGAAGAACCAGGCAGATCACTGTAAATCCAAGTACAGCCTGGTCTACATAGGTAATTCTGGGCTAGCTGGGGCTGCAGGAAGACCCATCTCAAAAAAGAACAACAAAAAAAATCCTATTGGAAAAAATTTACAAAATATAGAAATATTAGTTGTAAACTCATCAGTAAAAGATTTTCTCTTTCTCTAAGATCATTATAAAGAAATAGCCACTTGATCGCATCCAAATCCTAGTATAAAATAAGTATATTTAATATCCTTCAAGAAATAAATGACAGTGGATTACACGCAGTGAGACAGGCCTGTCATCCCAGCCTTTGGGTGGTAGAGGAAGGAGGACCAGGATTTCAAGGCCACCTTGCTCTACACGAAATCCATCTTATAGCAACAACAACAAAATAATACAAATTAAAATGATTTTTAAAAAATATGAAAAGGAATTTGAAAATATAAATAGCAAATTTATTTAAGACAAATACAGAATTTCTAAGAACAAAAGTATAATTATATTCCTAAAACCATCAATAAATAATTTTATAGCAGATTAGAAGCAAATGTGATCTTCTCAATTTACATGGCTGCACATTAATATGGGAAGTATAAATACATAACTGTGTGTGCATGCATTTATTTGAATATTCATAATTATACATGAAAACCAACTATATGTGTCATATGAGTGTTGGGGATACTAAAACTCATATCTGTTATGATTATCTTGTTACTTCACGTCACCTTAAAATTTTTATTTGGTTTGACACCGTGCATCTTAGAACATACTTCAGAGCTTCTGCTAGGCATTCTACTGCTTATATTGCTATTAGGGGTCATAAGCCTGTTTCTCTCCTTTATCAAACATTTTGCTCAGATACTTTCTTATTCTTGTTGTTCTTATCCATGACCTCCATTTGACATGAGCAAAGCTGTGTGAAATTTTAGGACACTCTTGTAAGGTCATTTCAGCTCCCACACCAGTGTTAGACTCTGAATGGTTCCACAAACTCACAGGTTAGATGAGCCACCGTCAATCCAGTTCCATTTCTTCTCCTGTTTATCATATGATAATCCTATCCAGTAACTGTTTCCATTTACCTGGGATCGAAGGCGGTCCTGTAAAGGAAATAAAATCATCTTATGATAAAGTTCTCATCTGTGAGCTGACTAAACAGAACAACAGGAAAGGGCAGGGCTGTTCCTGTCAGTTCTCTGCTGCCCTGTCCTCTCTCCCCTCAACCCTCCATTTTTCATTTTCTAAAGTGATTTTTCCATTGGTAGAACAGGTAAGTCAAAATTAGTTTCTATTTCACAAGTAATAAGAGATAAAGATTAGGTATCTAATAATTCCTTAAGCAATTTGTGACCATGACTTCTTTTTTGAGACATGCTCTCACTCTATAGTCCACTCTGGCTTCAAATTTTCAATCCTCCAGGTTCTGGCTTCCAAGTACACAGGCAAATCTGCCTCATTGTATTATTTTGTTACTTTAAAGAAACATTCAAACTCTTGTTCCAGAAGAATAAGGGCTGTGGGGAAGTGGTCATTGCATCATCTTAAGGGACAGGAAGGATCATCAAACCAGATTAAGATGAAAAATGCATATGAAAAAAGTGCATCAAAACTCCATTTTTCACAGAGGAAACATTTCAGTTGTTCAATGTCCAGATGATATAAGAATAAGAAGGAGAGATATTTGTGACTTAAATATCTTATAATGTGATTAAATATGGTATCACAATGCTAAGAAGTCTAAACTTTTTTTTAAATACAGGTTTTAATTTAACAACATTACTGCATCATTAGAAAGTAATTTCACTATTTGTGATTAATAATTATTTTAAGTTATAATTTTTAAAATCTTTTAAATTTGGGATATTTTTGCATCATTTTTATTTCTAAAGAAATATAGGTTTCAAGATGATCCTTGCAAGTTATTCTCTATAAAAACATATTCTGGGGCCATAGAGATTACTCAGTGATTAAGAGCACTGACTATTCTTTCAGAGTACCCAGGTTCAGTTCCCAGCACCCACATGGCTGCCAACAACTGTCCGTAACTTGAGTTCCAGGGGATCTTGACACTTGTCTAACATCCTCAGGAACTGCACGTATGGGTACACTTACATATCTGTAGGTAAAACACACATACACAGAAAATAAAAATAAGTAAATATTTTTTAAAAATCACCTTCAATTTATTTAGTAATAAATTTAGAACAGTTTGGTATCAAGGCCACTATATTGTCTCTTCTAGTAATTCTGTTTCAAGGATAGACAATTTTATACAGTACTTAAGAATACTGATGACGTAAAGGTTATGGATGGATGCAATACCACCATGGGGCTTACTGGTGAAACCGTCATGACTTCCATGGTCTTTACTGTCATGCCTGTTTGCAGATAGAACCACAGAGGTCAACTACTTTACACAATAACTGGCTGGTAAAGGACAGAGACTGATGTCTTCCTAGCAACCTCACATCTGGTTTCTTGATAGTAACCCAGACTTTTCTCTGTGGGGTTTTAGTTATCATTCTATGAAGATAAATGATGGGTGATAGCAGGCTGAATTTGCCAAAGGTTTAAACTGATCCAATGAAAGCATGCTTCTCTGTGAGACTCTCTTGTAGACTCCTTTAGAAGGGAGGCTATTGCAAATCCCAACTGCAACCTTATTAACCAGGCTTATCATAATAGATGAGGTGTGTGAAATGCTTACAAAGTAGCAGGCCAGAGTCTCTTGGGAGAATTAACTGCCAAATTTCTGCTTATATTACAGATAAAATACACAGCACTTGAACAGTCTTCTTTCTAAACTCCTCCCTGGCCTCATCATCTTACTATCCAAGGGTAACAGAGTACAAGAAAATAAAGTGTATTTAGAGTCTACAGTACCTGTTCATCACTGTCATCGATTTTCAAAAGGGATAAACTGTATTTGTGGCAAGTCTGCCTACATCCATTCCACGATTTACTGCCCATGATAACATAATAACATTTTGTGCCACAACAGAACCAATGTCCTTCAACGTGTTTGCCTGTAACATTGAAGATGAATCATTAGACTCTTATCTGGTAATCTGTTAGAGCAATGAGTTTATTAAGCCTCTATAACTAAATAAAATCTCACAACTCTTAAAACTTAAGCTTTTCTCATATCTTATAACTCTCACAAATCAAAATTCTAGAGTGCCAGGATTCTCTGCATGCCCATGTCCCATGCAACATTGTTTATAAAAGCTAAGATATACAAAAAAATTCAATGTCCAATCACTGAAAAGAGGGTAGAGAAAATGAAGCATAGCTACATGGAAGAATATTATTTACCGTTGAAAGGAAGAAAATCCATCTGGGAATGGTCAAGCACACCTATAAACCCAGTCTAAAGCAGGAGATCAGCACCATTTTGAGTCCAGACAGCCCAGGATACAGAGTTAAATCTCTCACCTCTCTCATAAAAAGAGAAATCCTAACATATGTGAGAATGTGTATGAACTTGAGAAAATAATGCTAAGTAAAACAAGCCAGGCACAAGATAATACTTCATGATTCCATTCACAGGAGGTTTCCATTCACAGGAGGTTTCTATCATAGCCATAATCTAAGAAACAGAGGCTTAAGACACTCCATACTAGAGGTCGGTACATCTGGACAGTTTTAGCTCAGACAGTTTCAGTTACACAAGATGATTAAATTTTAGAGATCTGCTGTAACAGAAAAGTTCTCCAAATTCTATTCACTTAAAATTTTGTTCAGATGTATGCTAAGTGTTCTTACCATAAAAGGAAAAAAAGAGATAGATGATGAAGCATTTGAAGAAGTTAGTCTGTTTTCCTGATTGTGGTGATGGTTTCACCGGTATGTCTGCATTCCCAAACTTATGAAGTTGAATACATTACACTATGTGCCATTTTCTTGAACAATAATACCGCAATAAAATTGAGATAATTCTGTGATGCTTGGGTTAACAACAGTCTCCTAGTTGACTCTATGTCCAGCCCTTGTTTTCCTAGGTGACAAAGTAGCTCAGTCTGGTTTTGAACTTGCTCTGTACCCGACGATGATCATAAACTTGCAATCCTCCCGCCTCAGTTACCTAATTGCTCAAATTATAGCATTATGCCCTTTTATACAGATAACAAACTTATTTTAAGATTATAAACTAAAATATTTTTATTTCAGAAATGCCAAGAGGATCATTTTAGGAGTTTTTTTACTTTCATGTATTTTATAGTGTACCAGTTTTAAAATATTATTGATCATTTAATAGTGAAGATAATCAATTCCTGCTATCATAGAAGAATGAGATTATATGCAAAGCTCTTTGTAAACTAAATCCTGAACAAATGATGACTAATTATTGATTAGTGAATTAAAGATAACCAGCCACTATGCAAAATAGAAAAGTTTATTGATATTTCATATCATCATCTCTTGGGCATGATTAGTGGCATCATTACAAGCAGCTGCACAAGGGTGGACGCTATGATACAGCTAATGTATGTGCTGCAGAGAGGATATTATGGTCACAGGTCAACTATCTGAAGCAAAGACAGAAAGAAAACACACACACACATACACACACAATTATTTTCATAATTGCACTCATATAAAAGCCTTTGAGCCATTTTTACCCTAATTGTTTAGTAAATATACTCTTACTGACAGCTTCCATATTCCATGTCACAAACAAAGTGGGAGACTGAGATTTGATCACAGGAGCAAATTGACCTGAATTTTCAGGGGAGATGACACAGTATTTCATCTCCTACAGGCAACGGGAATACCAGACTGGCCCTGAGTGCTAGAAACTATAAGGTTCTACAAATCTGAACAGGTTTGCAAGGCTACAGTTCTCTACCTGAAAGAAGGAAACCCCTTACATTTAAGAGATCCACATTGCCCATGAACCCACAGGTCACGAGCTCATACATTGTATGTTACGTCTCAAAGCTTTGAGAGATGAACTAATACAAAATATATTTAGTATTTTATTCAAGATTTCCTCCATACCTGTAGACTTTAAACAGTTTAAAATGATCTTATTGTTCCCATGACATATCTTCCTTTCTGTTAGGTTTTTGAGGTTCTCATACTCTTTAGACTTATTTTTCAACATTTTTTCCTTTAAGTTCATATCATATTGCAAGTTGAGATACTTTTCACTGACGTTTTCCAGGTTTTTTTGAAGTTTATTTTGTTCTTGATCTGAAATTATAGCAGATATAAAGCACAAGAATGCTCATAAGGAATAAGTACTGATATTTAAAGTAAAAGAAAAAAACCTCGTGTTGACAGCCAACACATATGTTACTTTCATAGTACTGTAACATTTAGAAAATAACACCTTACATAACTCATCATAAAAATAGAAACATCAAATTTTTCACTATAATAAACTTAACTTGTGAAATAAATATCTGAATAAAAAATATGATGAAAATACCTTACTTTTCATTTCCTTCATTTTTTTTCACAGTTAACACAAAATTTTCAAATAAGTATAAATAAAAAAATTCAGTCTGTTAAGACTTAATATACCATGAAAATCTGAACTAAGAAACAGTTTTAAAAAATGATAGAATTAGTATTGGAGCAAGTCATAGTAGGAAAAAGCACAATCTGGCTATGTAATTGTATTTGATCACAGCCTATTAGTGATACTCTCTAAAAATGTAAGAATTCAAGTACAAGATAAAACTTAAACTAAAGATCTTATAACATGCACATACAGATTTATTCTTTTGCCTTAGCCAGTCTTTAAAATAAACGTAGGAAAAGATCTAAAGAAAACTATAATTTCTTTTGAACAGCTGTTCCTCAAAGAATGTTTATATCAGATTCACAGTGATCTGAGCTCAGAAGGCAGACTATCACTCAGTCCTCTGTTATCAGAAGGAATGTGACTGTGCGTAAGGTAAATTGAGGCAGCTGATCACTGCCCCAGAGTCATCTGAACAGGTGAGAGGAAAGGACACTACGATGTGCCTAGGAAAAGAAAAGTGAGCCTCTGAGGATGTCGAGATCCCGCTGGCACATCCTGTGATTATAGACCAGACAATAGATGGCACTTGTTGGTAACTACACAATTGGTGTCTAATGTTCTTACTTAAACCAAAAAGATGTATTTTATTTACTCACTCTGTGTCACAAACACTACTACAACTGCCATCAGCAGAAGTAAACTAAGGACCCCGAGAGCCACGGTGACACGATGCCAGGGCACTGTGCACTCTTAAATAAACAAAAGAAAGCAAGAAAATCATCACAAGGGAAAGAGCTTGACATGCCATTAACCAGGACTTGAGACAACAGGGCAAAAAAACAGACAATCATTTGTAAAATTTTTCACAGATCCATCCTACACACTGACTGAAATTGCAGTGCCAATATTGTAGATTTCTGGCTGACATCCATCCATCGTGGAAAGTCTATGCACAGGAGCAGTTCCATAGGATTTCATTGTTTTATTGTTCACTTTGGTCTTGACCTCTCAGTCTTCCCCATTCAGCTTCACAAGCAGATAGAATGACAGTCATGTGCTGCCTGGCCTGGGTCTATAGGATTCCAATGGTGCATCTTTCACAGAGCATGGAAAACAATAGGTCTGATGCCTGTAGGAGAATCCAAACTAGAATGTGAGGTGTGCATTCCACCAAGAGACCACAACCAAGCACACAGAGGAAGGAAAGGTCAGCAAATGTTCTTGAAAAATTTGTAGGCAGTAGTGGATACTCTGCAGCAGAACTACGGTAGGGGCCCATCATAGAAATCAACTTACTGTTCTTTTCCACAAATTCTACTTTCTCTAGACAATACTGCGTTTGTACTTGTGCATTTGAGGCCTTTAGAGCCTGAAAGCCATACTTTTGATCACCACCATATAAAGAAGCATGTATTCAACTGATAGTTTAATTGTGACAGTATTTGAAGGGTAGATGGAAATAAAAAACAGAAAACAGCTCTGATTCAACGATTTTGGCAGCTTTGTTATTATTAAAGTTTGATAAATAAGACCCTTAAAACATCTTTGGTTCACACTGGGTATGGTGGTGTGCATTTTTAATGCCTGTCTTAGGGAGGCAGAGGCAGCTGGACCTCTCTGAGATCAACAGTGGGATGGGACTAGGGAGACCCTGTCAAAAAACCACACACACACACACACACACACACACACACACACACACCCTCAGTTCAAGTAAAAGCAATTTTTTAGCACATACTTTTTATTTCTTTAAAAGAGTTTGTCAGGAACACTCAGTGTTTTTTCAGAGTCTACTTTGTTATTTACTTTAAAGGGTTCATGAATTTTTCTTGACTGGATTTGAGTAAAAACATCCTCATGGTCTCTCAAATTCAAAATAATTTATTTACTTCTTCATTCGTTTTCTTAAAACAAAAAGACCATTGTTCTTCTACTCTGGCCATTGTGTACCAGCCGAGAACCAAATGTGCAGGCAGGATGCTGTTTTCAAACATCAAACATGTACAGTGTATAAGAAACAGAATTCATCTACCTTTGTGGTCAGCTTCTCTGGGTCCTTCAGTATCACCGGATCTTACTCTGTTCTGTATTTCTGAAGAAGACTGTAGAAATCTCACCGTTGCGTAAGTCACCTCCTGGTTGCTCATCTTGGGAGTAAGTGAAGCTGTGTTTGGTATAAAACTCTTGCCTTGATTTTCTGTCTTTAAAAGGTTAAAATATTGGCCGGGCATGGTGGCACATGCCTTTAATCCCAGTACTCAGGAGGCAGAGGCAGGCATATCTCTGTGAGTTCAAGGCCACCCTGGTCTACATAGTGAGTTCCAGGACAGCTGGGGCTACAGAGAGACCCTGTCTCAAAAAGACCAAAAAAGGTTAAAATGTCAACGTTTAGGAACATACCAGGATCTGATGCACTGGGAGGTAAGGGGTGGGTTTGCTAAGGGATTACTAATTCCTTTATGGATCTGAATCATATGAACTGAGCCTGATTTATGCAAGATGTAAAAAGTCTTTTGCTATTATTTATATCATTTATACTTCTAGTTGTCACAATAATTAGGAAATGTGGAAAGAATCTTAAAATCTGCTAATAAATCATTTCAATTATTGACAGAGCCAATTTTGTTCCAAATACTCAGCCTACATAAAAACATCAGGGAAAATTGGTACCACCTTAAAACACGGGAACAGTTTGTTTTGTGTTTTCTTTGTTTCGCTTTTTTTTTTTTTTGAAACAGGATCTCCCTGTAGCCCCAGGTGGCCTGGAACTCACTATGTAGACCAGGCTGCCCTCCATCACACAAAGATCCACCTGCCTCTGCCTTTCGAGTAGTGAGATTAAAGACATGCACCACCATACCCAGAGAAACACAGAAACACGTTTAAACTATCAATTCAAATACAACATTCAAAACTTTCTGAAAAAATATCTTTTTTCAAAACTTTTACATATATTCTGATAAACACGTCAGTATGAAAATGATCTTGTAGTCTTTTGAGTTACGGATGTTTCTACCAGACTTTCATAGATGCTATCTCCAAAACCTTGTTTAAAGGTTAGTACTGCAGGTGATTAAAATTGTGAATTACAAAGTTTGATAAATAGTTGTTGAGTTGAAGCCCAAACACCTGTATTTTTAATTCTAAATGAGTCTATGTATATGAACATTTCGTCTACAATATTGTAGTCAATGATGTTTCCAGAGCTGTGTATGTAAAAATAAAATTTGTCGATAGGTTTTCATTATCTAATGTCCATAAAGGACTCATCTGATAAGGGATACCAATATAGAAATAATTAAATAATACATACTTATAATTTGCATTTATTCTTATATTAATCAGTATGAGAAGGCGAGGTCTAATAATCAGGTAATATGGAAAACAAATTGTTCATGTATTCCTTTCAAATTATTTTAATCTATGAAATTTTCTAAACATTTCTATTTTTCTTAATTTCTTTAGAAAGAGTCTTTCCTATCAGAATTCTTCAAGGTAGGTAAGATAATCTGTAAATCATTCAACCCAATTCAAAAGTCAGTAACTCCACAAATACCCTCTTCCTCGTTCTCTTAACTCATTAAAACCCACAGCACATCAAGGAAGAGAAAAAGCCTCTTCATGAACGTGAACTCCAGTTTTCACAGAGCTAATGCTGTTCTCACAGGATCAATAAAGACAGCTTCCCTGTCAATCTCACTTTCCTGCCACACCGTCTGGATATCTGAAGTAATAAAAACAGCTTTTACCTGAATCTCAGCCAGGCAGCGATGCAGGTGGAGAGAAGTGGTCCCAGTGAGGACAAGCAGGCTCTGTGTCCTGAACCCCTCAGAGGCTCCAAGGTGAAAGGCAGAAGTGCGTGGCCACTGACTGATCCTCCAGCACAAAATCTTCTGCCCCTCCACGTGACCAAAGTGAGAAGAGGAAATTATGTGATGAAAGCTCATACTGTCACAGAAGTCAAGACGGTGACCAGCTACATAGTCCTCCATGAGAAATAAGTACTTGACGTGTGCCAAAAACGTTCAAAACCAGTAGATGAAGACTGAGCAGATAAAGGAACATGTCTTTAGAAAAAAAAAAAAAGCACCAATATCTTTAGCAGAAATCGAAGATGCTTACAGGAAAACACTAGGAAGAAATGCTGACTAAAACATTTATGTATTTATATGTATGTGGAAGAAATGGTGTGAGTACGGTCGTCATCTCCACACTTTACCAACTGTCAGAGATTCTCTGTTATTTAAAGAGATTACTTCAGTTTTTTGAAATATGTTTATTGCAGCTCAGTATACTTTAGGAATGCCTTTAAACATTCACATTTCACTGTGAAATTCTTGCTGTATTCTTCCAGGTTTTTTTTGTTTTGTTGGTTTTTTGAGACATGGTTTCTGTGTAGCCCAAGCTGGTCTGGAACTTGCTGTAGAGACCAGGCTGGCCTCAGTCTCATAGAGATCAACGTGCCTCTGCCTCCTGAGTGCTGGGATGACCATGCCGGGCTTCCAGTTTTTTATCTATACATAGTGTTTACTGTGGAAGTTGGTGTTGGTCCATATTCAGTGGTGCTGGGCATCAAACTCAAGGCCTTGGGCCTGTGAGGCCAGTGCTATACCAGGCAGCCACAACCTCAGTCTTTGGGGTTTGTTTATTTTAATGTTTTTGTTTTTGTTCTGAGTTTTTTGTTGTTGTTGTTTGTTTTTTAAACACAGGGTCTTGTTATGTCACTGAGAATGGTCTCAAATTACTTTGTGGCACAGGCTGTTCAAACTCAGGGTCCTGCCTCTGCCAGTTCAGCACCAGGATTATAACTCTATACAACCATGGTTTACACCCTGGTTTTGATCAATTGTTTTCTAAGTAATAAGCATTTCCTCATTTTATAGATATTCAACTACACTTTCCTCCAGACTACTGCATGTTCTCAACATAGGACCTACTCTAGGCTGTGTCTCGTCTGACCTGCTTCTATCCCCTTACGTGGTCCTTAATCTTCTAGATCTCTGAGTCACCACTCAAATCTGCCACTTGTCGGCACATACCAGAGGTCAGCCAAAATACCATCCAGTCATTAATTCATCTCAACAGTATACGTACAGGTCCTTGGATGGACTGTGGATATTCAGAACTTAAGCTTTTTAAAATCATATGTAATTATTAACTACTTGTATATATTATAATTTAGACAATTACAATCCCTTACTTTTGAATTCTTGTCATTTACGATATTTTTTTCTTTTCCTGTTTCTTTTTTCTCTTTCTTTCTTTCTTTCTTTCTTTCTTTCTTTCTTTCTTTCTTTCTTTTATTTTGTTTATTTTTGTTGTTATTATGAGCTTAAAAACGATTTGGTCCATAGCCTGGTGAGATGGCTCAGCAAATAAAAGCACTTGCTGCACATACCCAACAACCAGATCTCACAGTAGGTTAGAATCATCTCCCAAAAGTGGTCTTCTCACCTCCACATACATGCACACACACACACACACACACACACACACTCATACACACCCCACTCAGAAGCAAGGCACTCATACATATAAAATAAAAATAAATCCTTTTTTTCACAAAGAAAAGTCAAAAACAGGTGACAGTGCTTTGGAAGCACCAGGGGGAGGGAGCTAAAGAACAGAAGAGGAACTGGTTATGTAGGCAAGACTGACACCCACTTCTCTGGGCCCTGGCTCAATCCCCTGCTTGTTCTTCCTTTACTGACACCTGGACAACCTTTGCCCATCACTCTTCAGAGGCTTCCTCATCCTTCAGTGGCCCCTGTGTCCCAGCTTCCCTCCAGACTACTGCATGTTCTCAACATAGGACCTACTCTAGGCTGTGTCTCATCTGGCCTGCTTCTATCCTCTTAATGGTCCTTAATCTTCCAGATCTCTGAGTCACCACTCAAATCTGCCACTTGTCAGCACACACCAGAGGTCAACCGAAACACAGTCCAGCCATAATTCATCTCAGCAGTGTAAGTACAGGTCCTTGGATGGAGCGTGGAAGCTTTGAGAATCCCTGCTGTTAGGCATTTCCTTTTCCACCCTCTCATCCAGGATTAGAAGATCCCAAGCCTTGTCCTTAAACCTAAGGAATAAATAGTTATTGTCAGAGAGGATCAGAGGTAATCTATGGTTGAGGAAATGGCAGAGACACCACCATCAGAGGATGGCCCGTGTCATGCATGACCATTTTGAAACCTCCCCAAACTGGCAGTGGTTTTGTCTCCCTTTTCCAAAAGAAGAGACCAAAGGTAAAGTAACTTACTTAAGGGCATGTCTTTGCTACTCTTGACCTAGCTTTAAAATAAGGAATTTCTCAGTACATAGACAATGGACAGACTATAGACTCAAAAGGGCCTGGATTTTCAACAAAGATGAAACCATGAGTTCCAAAACGGAGGAGACACTTCCAAACTGGAGGAAATACCAGCCTGAGCTCCTTGATGACTTCAGCTAAGTCTCCATATCCTCTAAGTCTTGGATTCACCACAGCACAATGGCAGTGCTAGTTCCCTTCATGGTTGATGTGAGGATTAAACAATGTAAATAGTGCTTGACTGTAACCTGGCAAATATGTGGTAGGCTTTTATTGAAGATTAAATCGTATTATTGGAAGTTAATATTCAAATCCTTCTTAGTAGTAGAAATTTGAACAAATGACTCTGAACGTTCAAGCCTTGGCTTCTTCACTTGATCACTGAGGGAAACACAGTCCTGGGATGGTTAAATGAAAGGAGCACTATAGATAGGATTTCCTGGAATTCAAAAAATATATTTGCAGCCAGATGTGGTTGCACTTGCCTTTAATCCCAGTACTCAGGAGGCAGAGGCATGCAGATCTCTGTGAGATTGAGACCAGTCTGGTCTACGTATCGAGTTCCAGGCCAACTGTGGCTACAGGGAGACCCTATTTTTAAAAGACAGACAGACACACACACACACACACACACACACACACACACACACATATGCTTGAATATGGCTTGTGTCCATCAAAATTTGTGTTGATCCTGGCACGATGGCACACTCCTGTCATCCCAGTACTTGGGAGTCTGAGGCAAGAGTTCCAGGACACTTTGGTCTACACAGTGAGTAAGTTGTCAGCCTTAAGTACTAGTGAGACCCTCTCTCCTGAAGAAAAATATTAAGCAAAAGCACAAACTGCACAAAAAGGCGGGCCACCCTTCCTGCTCTCTTGCCTCTACACACCTGTCTGCTCGCTGCCTTCACACAAGATGAGGTGACCAGGCCTTGAACCTTCCAGCCTCCAAAAGCCTAAGACCCACACTGAGCTCAGTTCACTGTCCATATCACAGCAGGTGTGCAGGTCTTTAGAAGAAGATGGCAGAGATCTACATGAGCAGGATGAGGAAGTGGGAAGTTTACAGCGATGAGCCACAGCAGCTCTGGAAAATCCACCTTGTGATTTCAGATCTGGGACTTACACATGATGCTCAGATAAATATTAAGTACATTGAGGTATTTTTAACTTGCATCCTTATCTCTGGTGACAGGATAGATCATCTTCGGGATGGAGGCTAAGCATTATGTAGCATGCTTCTTCGCATGTTTTACATACTTTGCCTCCTTTGACATGGCTTAGTCTGCAAGCATGACTTCCAGACCTGCTCTGTCCATTACTGTGACCACAGTGTATACAGGAGAGAGGGGGCCAAACAATGCATTTTGTGAATAAGGAGGAAAAAGGTAAGAAGAACTGACTATAGGATTTTAACTTTAGCTTTAGAAAGTCAGACAATACAAATCAATATAAAGTCTAATAGTGTAGCAGCTCTCTTTGAGCTCTATTTGCTGCTTTATGTTATTAGCACATATTAATTATGTCATCAGTATGTTTCGTGATGACATTTTCATATGTATGTAATGTATTTGTATTGATCTTAAGGTCACTGATCTCTCTTGTCCACCTCCTATTTCTGTTGAGCTCCTTCCTTTTTCTGACTGGTCTCTCCTCTCATCATAATGAGAGAGAGAGAGAGAGAGAGAGAGAGAGAGAGAGAGAGAGAGAGAGAGAGAGGCCTAAGAAGTTTAGAGTTCTTTATAAGAATATGGATGAGGGGTTGACAAAGGAAAGTAAGTTCTTTAGATGAAGACAATGAGTATTAAAAGGTAAGAGTCACTTCAGATGGAATTGATGCAAACTCCGTATATGACTCTTTGGTCACAATGCAGTACAAATGGGAAGTACCAAACTCTATCACACTGAGCTAATGAAACAGAAAGAGGATAAAGATCAAAACTGTTTTAGTTTTCTTGAAACAAGTCTTCAAAATTCACTTCTGCACAGAACACACACACACTTAAAACACCCAGAGACACACGAATATTTTTTTCTGCTGCTTTGCTGAAAATGCCCTTTTTATTTGGGAAACCTTATCTTCTGTCCATTCCTTGCTGAGGAAACAATTAGCTAAAAGTCTTGCATACAGCTCTAATCACACCTGCAAACCCTCCAGTCACATCCTCAGACCTCAGTGGCTTCATAAGTTCATAGATGCAAGCTGTTCTTCCTGTCCCAACCTGAGGTGATGGATGTCTGGAATAACCACCAGCTCACTGGGAAGATGGGCCGAATCACTTCACTGGGAGAAGCAGGTAGTCTCTGTGGCAGCTGATTCATTTATCTTAATGCCTATTTGTGTGTGTGTGTGTGTGTGTGTGTGTGTATGTGTGTACATGTGCATGTGTACGTGTGCGTTTTGGGGGCGGGGGAGATTTGGTTTGGTTGATTTTAGACAGGACCTCTCTGTAGCCAATAGCTGACTTGGAACTTGACCTGTAGACCAGGCTTGCCTCTCTCTGATAGAGATCTGTGTGCCTCTGCCTCCTTAGTGCTGTGATAAAAGGCATGCACCACCACCTAATGTCCAACTTTTGCAACACTGAATAATACTAAACCTTATGTCCCTTAAGGGGGGAAAAAGATTTCTATGTTGATGTTCCCTGCTCCTCCAGACACCCCATTCGTCCCTGCATTTATAACCGAAGGTGTGTCATTGCTCCAGATTTAAAACACTTTTGTCTTTACTGGGCCTCAAGCAATGAGAAAAACTAAATGAGAAGGTCACTTTAAGAACTCAGTAAAAAAAAAACAAATGTTTAAATCTCACTGCAGGGTAGTAGCCAATAAGCCCCAGCAATCCTCCTGCCTCTGCCCTACCCACCACCCAATACCCAGAACCCAGCACCCACCACCTACCACCCAGCACCCACCACCTACCACCCACACAGCACTGAGATTATAGGTACAAGGTTGACCACACCCAGCTTTTCATGTGCGTGCTTGGCTACAAATTCAGGGGCTCCTGCTTGCAGAGAAAGTGATATTATTCACTTGGGCATTAGTTTATGACCTTAAAATAGGCCACTTTGAATAGTCTTTAAAAATTTTTTAAATTAAATGAAATAAGCTGTGCCTTGATTGTCAAGGTTTCTTTAAACTTCTACTACTTTTGCATGCAATCATTTTAACTGTTTTGTGAACATAGAATGTATCCTGTAAGCACAGATCGGGGGTTTGAGCCAGCGACCCCCTGGCAGTGATGATTGGGGATGAGTAAGCACGCCGTTCACCAGCCCATGCCGCCCCCAGTACAGGGGACAATCAGACACAATGGGGAGCCTAGTCAAGCAGGGACTCATTTATTACAGGTGTTACAGAGCTTATAAAGGCACCTGGAAATCCCCCCCCCAGGGTGTATTTTAAGCATGGTCACGTGCCGATCACGCACTCCTCAGCAGTGTGGAAGTATGTGTCAGACTTTCAAAGCAAGTCAGGCCATGCCCCAGTAACTTCCTCTCAGACTTCTGCAAGGTGGGGTCTTTAGGTCCCCACATCTCCCCCTTTTATTTTTATTTTAAGGCCGGACTGACTTTATTTCACGGGTTACCCACCTCACAGATGGCTCCCTGAGGAGAGATGGTTATCTCCTTCCTCTACTCTTATGCATTTTTGCCTGTCTTAGGTTGTGTCACCTCTGACCAAGACTTGCCCATCATTGGATCATGCACCTGGCCATTTGCATGTCCTATCTTAGGAGTACTTGTCATGGGACATCTTACCCATCCTTGGCTAAAAATGCATCATGATTAAGGGCAGCCGCCTGGGTAATGCCAGCCCATGACAGTCTTAGTGTATGCCTAACTCGGTTAGCCAAGCGTGAGCAACCAGAGGGGGTATATTCCTGGGGGAGTCCGTAATCATGAGGAGGTGATCCATGGCAATTCCAAGGGTCCTCTGTCACCGAATTATCTGGTAAAGACACTTAAAGATAAGCATTATCAAGAGAAACAAAGCAAGTCATGGCGTAGGACAAGTTGAAATACTTCTGAGACCATGTATCTTTTAGCCAATCAGCCAGTTGTCAAAGAGGCTGACTGGCAATGAAGCCAAGGAACTGGGTCCTTCACCTCAGATGGATATAAATAAAGAGAGGAATTTTTTCTCATGAACTATTGTCCATGGACCATCATGCTAGTCAGTTGGATCCTGGCCTACCCACTTAAGATTTTTCGCATGTGCCATTCGCCAGCCCATGCTGTCCCCAGGGCCAGGGACAATCAGATGCAACAGGGAGTCTAATCAAGCAGGGACTCATTTATTGCAGGTGTTACAGAGCTTATAAAGGGCCCTGGAAAACCCCCCCCCCCCCCCCGAGTGTGTATCTTAAGGATGATCACGTGGTGCAAATCATGCGCTTCTCAGCAGTGTGGAAGTATTCTTCAGACTTTCAAAGCAAGTCAGGCCACCCCCAGGAACTTCCTCTCAGACTTCTGCAAGGTGGGGCCTTTAGGTCACCGCACACAGATCCTTGAACAAATGATGCGATCCCTACCTGCCCACTGTGTACATCACTTACTATTGAACTGAATCATTGCCTACAGAGTTTTGCTTTAGCCGTATTCTTTTTCTGGATGGCATCTTTGTTTATTCTTTTCAGATTATTCTTATTATTTGTTGTGGTCACAGATATAATATGTTGTTAGTTCATTTTAATAAAGTATTTATTGGACTGGAGAGATGACTCAGTGGTTAAGAGCACTGGCTGCTTTTGCGGAGGACCTGGACTTGATTCACAGTACCCACATGGCAGCTAGCAATGTCTATAACTCCAAATACAGGAGAATCTGACATTTTCTTCTGACATCTGAGGTCATTGCAGGATACGGGTGCACTTATACACATACAGGCAATACACTTTTACACACCAAAATAAAAATAATAAATAAAATATTTAAAAGGAAATTACTTATTAGAACACATTAACATTCTGAGATACATGAATTCTCACAAATGTAGTTTTAAAAGGTCTTTGGAAATCACTTATTCTTGTTTGTAAAGGATTTCTCATATTATCACTGTCCCTACAAAACCACTGGCCAAAGATAAGCAATGAATGCCTTTTAAAAATTGGAAAATATAATAATGAATGGCTAAAATGAGTTTTCAGATGGAAAATTGTACTCAGTGCAACTAAGTGATACAAATAAATTCACAGGTTGATAGGGAAAACATTCTAGTTCTAATCCAGTATTAAGACTGTTTCATCTTCAGTGAATTTTCCCCACTGTATCAGTGCAGAGACCTGGGATGGTGCAGACACTGGAGAATGCACAGCTCAACATCTGAGAGGTCTGCAGGCTCAGCTACTTCCCCATCCTTAAATGATCCTTGCATTGTGTTTTGTATTTGTTTCTTTTTACTCTTTTCT
>NW_008342889.1:17475-31330 GCF_000622305.1 Nannospalax galili
ATGTAAGCCTAGACTAGTTTCAGACAAGCAATGAAGTCGAGGTAAACCTCAATTTGAACTCTGGATCTTCCTGCCTCCACCTCCCAAATGCTGGGATTATAGTGTGAGCTACTGGGTACAACTCTCTTCCCACTCTTTTACCACTGAGGTTTAATTTTATTATCTTGAAAAGACTTTTAATTCTAGGTAATTATCCATTAATGCTAGTAATGCAGTTATTGAAATAAATAGATGAATTGCTAGTTAAATTTACAGAATAACACTGTTCACAGTCTCAAATATTTTTTAATATTTTTATTTTATGTGTATGCATATTATAGTCTGAATGTAGGTAAGTGTACCCATGTTGTGCAGTGCCTGCAGAGAGGAGAAGGAATGGTCAGATCCCCTGGAACAGTTGTTAGCTGCCATGTGGGTGCTGGGATTCAAACCCAGGTTTTCTATGAGAATAGTCAATGTTCTTAGCCACTGAGCCATTTGATGGGACAGAATCTGTGTAAAGCCTCTATCAGGCTTTGGCAAATCTAAATGATTCTCACCAGCATGTAAAACGAGTCTGTAAAATAACAGAACACCCTATAAGAGATATAAAAAAAGACCAGAAAGAAGAAATGGTCCACTTGGGTTATTCAAAGACAAATGTGCCAAGACTTATGTCAGGTCCAAATCCCCAGAGACAAAATTGATAGAAAACCAAATTAGGTGCTAGGCATTTCTGTAATGTTTTAAAACCATAAGAACAGTTTACAAAGGACATTCGAAGGATAACAATTGTACAAGGGGTGGTTAAGAATCCCCAAAGATTAAATAAGATGCATTTCTCTCATGATAAAGGCTATACTAGGGGTAGAAGCACGTTTTCCCACCAAGTTCTCCCCCAGCAACCTGGTGTGGTAAATGGGAAGGAGATAGATATGACTATAGTCAGGAGGCAGACCCAGAGCCTGTCTGATTCAGGGAACCAACAAGTGCAGCAGGGACAAGAGAAGACCCTGCCTCCTTAGCCCAGTCAGGCATCTGGAGCCAACATCTGTAAGTGTATCAAGAATAAAAGAATCCAAAGGGATAAGTAAAAATGGTAAAGAGCTAACCAAATTAATGCCTCATACCAATGCTATGGTACCTAACAAGGATTTCTGGGGAAAACAGTTTATATGAATGGACAAAACCTTTCCATGCTGTGTGAGACCTTGTCTATGACTGATTTAATATATAATGTTAACCTTCCTTTGAGTGTTTTATAGATGTGAAACCCATTTGAAAGATACCTGAAGAAGCAAAGGCCAGCTATATCTGTAAGATTCTTGGGAGTTTTATGTAGGTTGGGTAAGATGAAGACAGAGATTCCCAAGCTCTACAACTGTTAAGAAAATCTACAGGAACAGGGGCGGTTGTACCACTATGAGCTGTAGGTCAGAGAGAGATCCTTCAATTCATGAAGGCTATTGCCATTAATGTCGATTATATACTAGAAAGGCTGGTAAGGCCATGTTGCTGAAGACACGGCATGTTGTGAGCATGGGAGAAGAAGAAGAGATGGAATTGAGACCAAGCCAAAAAACTCCATGTCACTGGATGGATGACATTCATACTACCAGAAGGCACTATGCAGATGGTTGGGGAAGAAAGGAAACCTATAATTCTACTCAACAAAGACCCTGTGTGCTGCACATTTTGAACATGCCAGGAAATACCTGCAAGTGCAATAATGGCTTGACCAACATACATACAACTGACAAATTTCTAATTGGATAAGGCCTGCTCCTAGGGGTGGAACACACATCTGGTGCTGTAGACCAAGCCAAGCATTGTGTTGAGAAAGGCTACAGGCCCTAGTGAAGAAGCCATCATGAGTATACTGCTTAATGAATATAGTACACCTGGGATATCTTCTGGACATCTGTATTTGCATTCATGTTTGTTTAAATGTGTCTACTTCCCTCAATTGTCTTTATAGTAGAAGAAACACCTCTGAGATATATCAGTGGCCACAACCTAAAGACAAGTAATGTGGAGTCCCAAGGAGCCACTGTCTTGCCATGATGCAAGAGAGATCACCCTACATTTGTCACCCCCTCCAAGATTCAGGGACCATAGCGGAAGATGGACGGGAAGATTGTAAGAGCAGAGGAAAGGGGTGGAGTGTCTCCCAATTGGCTAGTTCCTGCAAGGGGCATGGCCTGCCATGGAGTGTGGACTACTGAGGGCCTGCAAGCCACGGTAGCAGCATAATGAAAGAATGGCCTGACTCTTATAGACTGGGGCGAGATCGTTGGCCCGGGAGGTGTGAGCAAATGCTAGTGGTGACTATGGGCATGGCGCAGTCTGATATGGAGGGCTCTGAGCTGTGGCATGGGGCTAGGCCCTGGGTACTCATTTCTCTCTAAGTTAATAAATCCACATAAATATATGTTATATGGTTTGCTTGATAGTGCAGGAGACCCAGAGGGAACTCAAGCGACAACACCATAAGACAGGGGGTACAGAGAGAGAAGTAACGACACAACAGCAACACTGTTAACAGGTATAAGGAAGTTCAAAGGAACTGGGAAACATGAACGGAACCTGTTTTCATAAAAGTCCAGAAATATTCATGTAGACTGTAGACATTCAAGACAATTTCATAGCATTTGTAAAGTCTGAACTAAGCTTGTATACAGCCCCTTTACATACACACACACACACACACACATACACACACATGCACAAACACATACACACATACAGAGGAATAATATCATAATCAAAGATGTGCAATTGCAGGGTGCTGACTATGGTCTGTCAATATTTTAGGACATCATTGTTTATGAAAACATATTTAAATGTGAATTTTTCCTGAGGATCTTTGAAAAAATATTAGAAAAATAAAAGCATCTGTAAACAACATGTGTAGGCATAACAAAATTAAATAAATGACAAAATTAAATTTCTTCCTGTTTCTAAAAAATTATTATTTGTGGGGCTATAGAGATGGCTCATCAGTTGAGAACACTGGGAGTTATTGCAGAAGACCTGAGTTCAAATCCCAGCACCCACATGGCAGCTAGCAACAGTCTGTAACTCCAATTCCAGGAGATTCAACAGCCTCTTCTGTCCATGGCGGGCATTGCAGGACATGGGTGCACTTACTTACATGTAGGCAATAAACGCATACACATAAAATAAAATAATAAATGGAATATTTAAAAAATCATTATTTGTATTTTTACAATGTATAAGTTTAATTGAAGTTTTGTGCAATTTTACATAATGTCTTAAACATATCCAGACTCATTCCCCTATCTGTACCCCCTAGAACCCCCACATCCAATTTCATGCATTTTGTCATACATGTTCATGCATATCAAGTCAAGTTTGTGTAACAAAATGTTCCTCAGAGAACTCATCCACTGGAGACTGTTCAGCCCATCTAGAGTCATTCCCAAGAGAAGACCAACTCTCCCTCACCCAGCAGTTATCAGCTGCCAATAGTTCTTTGGCTAAGGTTCGATCCTGCTTTCCATTTTCCCAGTTCTATGTTTGGTTTTCATCTGCTTCATTTTGCATGAGTCTTGTGAATGCTGACACCACTGCTTTAGGTTCATATGAGCAAGGTTCTGGGACACCTGGAAGACTCGGTTTCCATATGGTCATGCACCTCCTCGTCTGGATCTTAACAATTTTTCATTCCGTCTTCCATAGTGGTCCCTGATCCCTGGGTGGGTTATATCTAGTATGGGAGTGCTGTTTGTTCACGAATCCAAGCTCTGCAGATACTTATTATATATACTTTGGCTCTTTATGGCCTTTTTGTTAATTGTCTTCTATTGTCTCAGGGAGCTTCATTGATGAGAGTTGAGAGATGCATTAGTATTCTCTCTACTCACACTGTTCTTCTATGTTCTGTGAGCCTTAGGTGTAGAGGCTGCATTGTACATTGTCACTTAAGGTTGGACATCTCAGAAACACTTATTGTCTGTGTGCTACCAGTTGCAGAATTCTGTAATAATCTTCCTTTGTTGCAAAAGAAGCTTCTTTGTCGAGTAATGACTGGCATACTTGTTTGTAAAGATAAGGATCCATGTTTACCATATTATAAGAAATTACATTTGTGTAGGAATGTGACAGACTTAGGGTTTTCTCTAAGATTTATGACCTCTCCAGCCATGTGTATTTGGCTGTTTTACAGTGCCACAGATGAGTTCCCTCCAATGAAGGGGTTTTAATTCAATTAGGTAGCTTTTGATTACCCCCAAGATAAAACTGTCACAACTGCACCAATATAGCTAGCTGAGCCTTAAATTTGTTGCTCTTCATTAACAGATTGCATAGTGTCCTCCAAAATTATTATAGGTAGCTTACCAAAGGAGGTTTCCTTGTCTGGTGCTGTTTCTTGTTATATAGCCTTCGGCTATACACATGGACTCATAGAACCATTGCATGTGTAATTTTCAGTAGGCCTTTGAATTAATACAATTCCCTCTGGTTTTTCACACCAGCTAACATTATTTATCTCTCCTCTCTCTCTCCCTGCCTAACCTTTTCTCCTCCCTCCCCAGGTAAAGTACCTCCATTTCACACTAAATAATACCTGTCTCCTATGATCTCCACATTCTTGAGTTCCTTCCCTTTACCCCCATAGTTCCATGGATAACTCTGCTTCCTCCCCTCCCAGTTACATACCCCCATTTTACCCATCCCCTCTTGGTAACACCTGTCTCCTAGTAGTCCCTCTAATGCTCCTTCTTTCCCTTTATCTCCATGGTTTCTTTCAATTTTTCTAGCTCCTGTGGGTCCATCAGGATATATTATTACATATGAGGATTTGGTGCTAAGCTCCACAAATGAGAGAGAATATATATCACTTGGTTTCTGAGTCTATGTGACTTCACTTAGTAGTACAGTCTCTAGTTCCATCCATTTACCTTCAACTTTCATGAGTTTGTGTAATGTACCCCCTTTTCAATATCTAGTCATCAGTTGAGGGACATTTAGTTTGTTTGCATTTCTTAGCAGGGTAGTCTGCAGGTCTCAGGCAGGAAGATTAAGAGGGGGCCTATGGGCAATGTAGGGAAAATTTATTCTTACTGAAGAAATAAGAGACACTCTGCATCTGCCTTTAATAGATGAACATTTGGCTACATACTCCTACCTATAGGAATTTCTGATTTAGAATATATTTGCTAGAACACTTTATTATCTTTAAAATTAATCACAGATATACCTTCAAAAAACAAAACATAAAGCCCATCTACATAAAGGCTTCCTTCGAGTATAATTTTATTTACAGAACTCATTGGCATGGGAACCATCAACCCATTGAATCTAAGTGAAGGAAAAAATGAAGGCTGGTTTCTTGTTAGCACATATTCCACTGACATTTATAAAGTTTCACATTCATGAAAATCCACAAATTGTCAATGCTTGCCATCACCTAATTAAATACACAAATAAGTTCAGAAGCATGTGGTTTAAATTGTTTTAACCTTGAAGTATAATTCAATGAGACTGAACACTAAACATCAAGTTCTGTACCAAATAGTAAAATACTTAATATCCCTCAGTATCCCTAATTTTATCACTTGTTTGTTTGTTTTGTTTTGTTTTGTTTTTGGGGGGGTTCTTGGCAGCATTTTATGTGCAGGAGAGAGGGATGTGAACTTTTTTTGAAAAGGCTTATAGGAAGCAATTTATTAATAGAAAATAATCTGAGAAGTCCTCTTCACAGATGGCAAGCATAGTGATCACCTTTACTGATGTACTGTCAGAGGGGTTGGGAGTGACACCTTCAATTCATCCAATATTCATCCCTGAACAAGCCAAAGCTATGAGGGCTGATTGAGCTCCTGGGGTTTTGGTCCTGTTTCCTCCAGTGGCCTGGAGTTTGATATGCAGGGCAGAGATATCTAGCTTCTTATACCTCCAGGCCACATCCTGGCAACCAACTTGGCTGCTTATGAAGAAGACTCATCTTGGTCAGCTTTCACCTTCATTCCACCAGTCACTCAGCAGATGCTTTCCTTGCCAGAAAGATCTGTGATATGGCCAAAAGTATCACTGAAGGAAGCAAATATGTGGCAGAAACCAGATACGTTCTCTCCTTCAGCCTCCTGAGGTCCAAGACCGATGACTTCTTCTGTCTTTTCCTATCCCTTTAGAAGTGCAATGTCTGCACATGGTCTCCATACTATGCCACTGGAAAGGGGTATGGAATTTTTTTAACAGCATAGAGGGTAGTAGTTTATTTACAGAAGAGTGGGCACTGCATATTTGCAGCAGCACTATAGAGTCTACACTCAAATACGTATTCTGTGACCTCCTAACAGCCACAAATAATTGTGAGAGAGGTGACTCTTGATGTTTTCAGCCCTCCCCCTGCATGCACCTAAGGTCGACTGATTGGGTGGGAGGTTTAACTGACTCCCTTCTCAGCTCCTTGATGAGAGAGGGAAGGAGATGTGACTATAGCTTGCTGGCATAGTGGTCAGAGGACATTTTCAGTTAACACTCAACTCCTTCTGGCTCTTACACTTTTTTCTGCCAACCTCTTCCACAAAAGGCCTTGAGCCTTGAAGAGGGTTGTAGGGGCCACAGGGTAGTGATTTCAAAAGAAGGGACATAACACACAAGGTGCATGAAGAGAGAAAGGAGAACAATGGAAAAATAAAGGTGAAATGGGGTGGGGAATGGGAGGGAAGGTTAGAAGAGGAGTATGAAGAGGGCTAACACTAAACACCTTTGAAAAAGGCATATGGAAACCTACTATTATAGATGTTTCCTAAATACGCATGTATAGTAAAGGGGTTTAAATGGATTTATCACAGAACAGGGGGATAATGTCTCTCTCAGATATCATCAGCTATCAAATAAAAATCCCACTCTCAGGAACAGATTAACTCTTATTGAGCTGTTGATCAGTGGGGTCACAAAAATATTGCAGGGTGTTGTCATTGCTCTTGGCTACCCACCAGAATTTATGGTTAGACCCTATTGCTGAATATAATGTATACTTCAGTCATAGACCATGGGGAAATCAAGCTGGTACAAACCTGGAAGCTTCATGGTTGTGAGTAGGTTTCATAGTACTAGAAGGTTCTCTGCATGCTTCCATGGTAGAAAAGAAATCAATAGCCTTACCTGAGTGTGATCCCTGCAAGGGGCAGAAATGATGGATCTTGAAGGACATGTGCACCAGTACAACAGTGGCATGCATATTATGGTAGTAACCAACCACTTTCTAGTTGGATTTAAAACCATCTTCACATGAATCGTACCTGATACCATTAACTGAACCATAAATCCATGGCTGGCTTAGTCACAACCCCTAAGGTAGAATCTAATACTATGATTCTGCTAATACACATGAGAATAAACTACCACGTAAGTTCTTTTCCTTATATCCATATAATAGAGCATCTCTCCACCCTCATCAGAGAAACTTCTTTTGCAATACATAGTAATCAATCTAGAGACATGCAGCTGGTCAACATGCAGACAGTAAGAGACTATGGAGTGCTTAGCTCTAAATGACAAATCTATCACACTCCCTCTCTTCAAGTCTTCAGAATCATCACAGAAAAGTTGACAGAAAGATTGAGAGAGCAGAGTACATGACATCTGCTGTTGTGGGTTCTCCTCAGGCCAGCTGTGAAGACGCTAACCTGGATCAGGTCCCCAACCAATTAGGGGGGCAAGAGGTGCAGAGTCACAACACACAGACCCTGGGAGTCAGATAGAAGCAAGCACTAGGTGAGGTGCTGCAGGCTCATTTAATGCAGGAGGGGGCACACCTTATATTTCCCTTTTCTCCACCCCCAAGTCCCTTTAGTCAGTGTATCATTTTCTGATTGGTCCATGCCACACAGTCTGTCAGCAGTCACTGAACTCGCGAACAGGGTATGGAGATATGGGCTCCTTTTGGTGGGCTATTTGCAGACTGAGAAGTGAAGTGAATTCTCACTGAATCCCAGGGCTCTGGGTCCATGCCATCTTTGGAGGTCTCCTCCTACAATCTGCAACAAGGCTGTATGTTCAGAACATGACACGCTTCTTGCACATGTGCACTCACAACAGCTTTGATTAGATGCACCAGACCTGTATAAGATCAGGTCACCAAAAACCCTGGCATGAATCAGAGAACAGAGCTGACATCTTACTTCTTACTGACAAGCAATATTGATGGTTACTGGGAAAGGGAGACTCACTTCTTCTAGTATGTAACTCCTGAGCTGCTGTCCGTGCTCCATCGACTACCCTACACCCATGCACACATTGGCATGTGGAAATCTTGTTCTTCATCAACTCACTTGGAGAAGACATCTAGTTCCTTATCAAACGCTTTGCAGAAGATATCTCTTTCCCCTCTATCTGCCTATCTCTCCTTCCTAGATTCCAGGAAGGAGCACGACATCACCCAAGAAGGCACAGTCCACCTTCTCGGATTATCTAGACCCCTATAAATTCCAGTTTTCTCAGAACCCCTATGTACAACCTCCATTCCTGAGGGAGGGAAGGCTGCTTGCCCTTCATGGCTAATAAAGCTGTCTGCATCTGCTGAGGTCGAATTCCATTTCTACTTCTTTATCACATTGCCCTTTCATCCTGAATTCTAACAACTTCCATTCAACTCATAAAGCAGATGAGTAAGTTATGATTTTGTTTAAGATAAAAAATGAAAACACTATGGGGCATTTTGAGGGAAAGGAGTGTGTACAAATAACTCACACCAGAAATGACAGTGATGTGAATTGCAAAATCTCAAAGGAGGCATGGAACTTGAGAGCACATAAGTAGATAAGATACTTTGATATTTTTTCCAACTGCTAAACCCAAGAAAAATGTTAATATGTTCCTGAATTTTTTTTTAATTTATGGAACTCTATCCAAATATTTATGCAGAAGAGTGCAAAAATTTGTATATTATGCATAATATTAAAATTATTTATTTTTCACAGTGAGTAGAATAATCTTGTAACTTCTTTGACCAATAAAATAACAAGTCTTTAGTGACTTATAAATAAGAATGGCATCTGAATAATGAGCTGCCGGTTACAACTGAATAATCTCAATGCTTCACTTTGCCAAAAAGTTTTAACATACTCACTTTAAGTGATTTACATCAATAAAAGAACATATTGAGGATGTAGTAAATATTTTCATCTCCAATTATAATATTGAGTTGTTGAATGCAAAACAAAACAAAAAAGAGCAGAGAAATATAATTAATAAATTTCCATCCAGAAAATAATTACATTCATGCTGGATTGAAATTTCCATTTCGGTCACAAATGTTCTGGCATTTAATAGATGAGGAGGTATGTGGACATGGCAGCCCACACCTGTAATCTCAGCACATGGGAAGGAAGCAGAAGCTGGAGGATTGCCACAGCTCAAGGCCTGCTTCTTTGGCATAGCAAGTTCCAGTCCAGGCTGAAGTACATAGCAAGATCCTGTCTTCAAGACAAAACAAACAAACAAAAACAAATGTGGAACAAAAATATAATCTACATAGGCAGTACAGAAAAAGGCTGTATCACTGGCAACTGACAGGCTGGTATTAATGGAGTCTCCCCCTAAATCCATTGTTTACCTATTATATAAACTGGGAATAAGTATACAAAGGATTTCTTGAAGTCACCAAAGTCACTTGAGGCTTATTGAAACACCTACTCTCTCTCTGCACAAAGGAAAGTTAGTTGGGCCCAACTGCATGAGAGTCTTCTGTGAGTCATCACAACTTCTCTGATTCAAGAGATGGCAATGGGCATGTGCAGAGCAGAGAACATAGCACACATCTGGCCTCCAAGATTTGGGGAGGGGGCTTGGTTGCAGAACTACAATCCCAGCACTTAGGAAGCATGGACACGAAGATCAAGAGATCAAAAACATCCTCCACTGTATAGTGAGTTGGAGGCGAGCCTGGTCTATGAGATCCTATCCATCCACAACCAAAAAAGCAGTCAACAAACCCAAAATCTGAGGACTGTAAGAGTAAGAGAAGTCATATGGGTTATTTTAAGCCCCGAGTTTTTGGTCTTTATTGGTGCATCCCTGGGAATCTAACACAATAAAATAACATGAATTTGAAAATTTATTTAAAAGCACAAATATTTTAAAAGGCAACAGTTACCAAAATTAAGAGAAGTATATAAAATGTCTAACTAGCCCTAAGTCCATTAAAGAAATGTTATTCTTAATTAAGTAAATACCTTTTCACAAAGAGATTGCCAGGTCCAGATCATCATTCCATTTACAATTTTGATCCATGATTTAAGAAAATAAAATATAAACTTTACCAAAAATTAAACTTTCAAAATACAGAGAGAAGATAAATATATCTTCCAAATAAAAATAAAGCCAGTATTTTCCCCATATTAAAAACAAAATATTCTTTTTTAAAACTGATAGCCACATTGCTCACATCGGCCTGTAACTCCAGTTCCAGAGCATCAGTGCATTTCACTGCAGTGTTTAGACATGTGAAGTGGGACCTGTGTCACTCTGAGACTGGTGACATAGATCATTGAATCAGAATAAAAATTCACACATTGACCCAAACAGTTACCATCAATTTATTTTATAGAAAGGTACCAAAATAGTTCAGCATGGGAAGAAATAATAAAAGCAAAGAAAAATTAATGAATCTAAGAGCTGGTTCTTTGAGGAAAATAAAAAGTGTAACAGACCCTTAGCTGAATTAATGGAAAGAAAGAGATAGGCCAGAAATTGTGGCACACGCCTTTGATCCCAACACTCAGATGGCAGAGGCAGGTAGATCTCTATGAGTTTCAAAGCAGCCTGGTCTACATTGTGAGTTCCAGGCTAGCTTGAGCTACAGGGAGACCCTGTCTCAATAAGATAACCTCGAATGTGCTATGCAGCATAGGCTGTCCTCAACTTTATGCACCTATAAGATTACAAGCCTGAGACAGCACATCTAGCTGGCCCCAATTAGTATTACTGTATCAACAAATGGTTCAGCAAGAGATGAGTTAGAGACCACGGAAAATATAAGCAACCTTTGATTATTGCTAAGCCTTGTTTGAGAGTTTCTTGAAATACTCTTGAAACTATTCATCAAGTTTGAAATTATATTTTATGGAAAATAAATATTTTTAAAGATGATGACATTTTCTAAATGTAAAAAATAACATGCAGTAACCAAAAATGAACAGAAACAGTTACATTTTAGTAACCATGTGATAGTTTGAGTGAAAATGTCCCCCATAGGCTCCAAGTATTTGGACACTTTTGTCCCCACATAGTGGCGCTGTTTTGGGGGGTTTTAGAAGGTGTGGCTCTCCTGAAGGAAGCATGTCACTGGGGGTGGGCTTAGAGAATTCTTAAGCCTTACCAGATCTCCAGTTGTTCCCTTATTCCCTGTGCATGATAGAAGATGTAGAGCTTAGCTTCCACTCCTCTTCCCAGCCACCTCTGCCACCACGCCTCCCCATCAAGATGGACTTTATTTCCCATGGAACTGTAAGCTCAAATAAACTCTTCCTTCTATAAATTGCTTGGGTCAGTGCTTCTATCACAGCAACAGAAAAGTGACTAATAACAGTAATTGATACCAGAGAGTGGGCTGTTGACTATGAAGAACCTGACAATGTGGGGTTTTGGAGGAATGTGCAAGGCTTTGGAAGGTTGGGCTAGAAAAGTGGTTTATTGCTGTAAGCAGAGCTTAATAGGCCATTCCAGTAAACGCCTAGAAGAAAGCAATACTGAGAATAATGTAGTTTCAGAGGGAAATAAGGACTTAAGCAGCCTTTGGGATATTTTGGCAGAGTCTGGCTGGAGTCTGCACTAGAGCAAAAAGCTTGCCTTAGGCTAAGTTGAAAAGTAATGGACTAATTTCTTTGGCAGAAGAAATTTCAAGACAGCCTAATGTAGAAACAGTGGCATGGCTATTAATGGTGAATATTATGCAGATCTACAGTGAAGGAGAGAGAATGGGGAAGAAAGAAATACAGTTTGGAACAAAAAGAGCACCAGGAAGATAAATATTGGAGCCCTGCCATGTGATGGAGAAGATCTCTTTGATAAGGAGATTAAAGTGATTAAGGAGGGGCCTAGAGATTCAGACTTAAATGGTGGAGAGAGTGCCTCCAGGGCAAGAACACACCCAGTTAAACCTCCAACTTGTGAATGAAAAATGCTGCAGGAGCCATGGAAAAGCTTCTAAAACAGATAAAGCAGGCTGGAGTCCACCCAAAGTTGAAGTCAAACTTGGCAGTGTTATTCATCCAGTGCTGGCTTTAAAGGCATGAAAGATGGAAGAGTGAAGGGGTCATCAATTCTTTCTCCAAGTTTTCAGAGAGCCTCAAAGGCCAGGCAGTGTGAAGCAGGGATTCCCCTGCTTAGAGAAGGCCCTGATAGGCCATTGCATCAAGCTGTTAAGGTGAAGCCTGGTTGGCAATGGAGACCCCAAGAAGTCATCTGTAATGCCAGACCTGCGAAGCATCTGCCAAGAAGACCTGCACACAGGGAGTGGTACCAGCACAAGAGAGAGGTGTGTGTTGCATGCAGCAAAGCTAAAGAGGCTGAGGCTTCTAAGCCCTTTGGAAGGACAGTCCCAGAAGCTGGACATGGAGCTATGGGATTTGGTGTTTGCCCTGCTGGTTTTCTATCTTGTTTTGGTCTGGTATTTCCTTAATAGGCCTCCATTCCTCCCTACTGGAATGGTAATGTTTAAACAGTTCTACTGTATGTTGGAAGTATGTAATTTGTCTTTTGATTTTTTAGAGGCTTACAGTTAGAATATTTACCTGAGTCCACTTTGGACTATGGACTTTTGAATAGTATTGAGACTGATAATGACTATGGGGACTTTTAAAGTTGGACTAAATGTATTTTGCATTTTATATGGTCATGAGCTGATGAGGGGCAAGGGGTGGAATGTGATGGTTTGAATGAAAATGTCCCCCATAGGCTCTAAGTATTTGGACACTTTTGTCCCCACATGGTGGTGCTGTTTGGGAGGTTTTAGAAGGTGTGGCTATCCTGGAGGAAGCACATCACTGGGGGTGGGCTTAGAGAATTCTTAAGCCTTGCCAGATCTCCAGTTGTTCTCTTGTTTCCTGTTCGTGCTGGAAGATGTAGAGCTTAGATTCTACTCCTTTTCTCCAGCAATCTCTGCCACCATGCCTCTCTGCCAAGATGGACTGTGTTCTCCTGGGACTGTAAGTTCAAATAAATTCTTCCTTCTATAAATTGCTTGGATCAGTGTTTCTCTCACAGCAACAGAAAAGTGACTAATACAAACCATGTCATCAAAGACAAAAGATATTGAAATGATTTATCCTATTGTAATGAAATAGCCATTTATCAGAATTTTTTATTTCGTTCTGTGGGTGGCTTGGGACACAGAAAGAGCGATTCCTCAGGACCTTGGAACAAAGGATGCCCACCCTCCAGACAAGCTGCTCTGTCTCCTCCAGGAAGGAAAATGGCTATGATCTGGAAAGTCAGATACCAGAAGGTCATTACCCTCCTCCTCCAGCTCCTCTCTCTATTTGTCCAGTTGACTAAATCCTGTGGTCAGAAAGATGTCATTGTGAGCAGTCACAGACTACTACAGGAAACACAAAATGACAATGTTCTGTGTTTACCTTTCCTTCTAGTTGCACACTGAATCAGAGAACGTGTCCATTCTCTTTTCACAGATGCACGGGTAGGTACTACCGCAGTCACTATCGTCTATTCTAGTTGAAGTGAAAAATGCACACATTCCTCTTGGGCGATTTAAATTCAATGCTGTCAAATTGCTGTAAAACAAGAAACATAATGGGGAATTATTTATGGTGGAGGCTTACACAGAGGTAAATTGTGTTCTTTTAAAAGAAAATTCTATTAGTAAAAGCAAGGCACAGAGGCA
>NW_008342889.1:34840-79819 GCF_000622305.1 Nannospalax galili
GAATGAAAACACTTAAACACATACACACAGAATTATTTTTATAATTGCACTCATATAAAACCCTTTGAATCATTCTTAGCGTAATTATTTAGTAAATATACTCTGACTGACAGCTTCCACGTTCCATGTCAACAACAAAGTGAGAGACTCAGATTTGCTCACAGGAGCAAAGTGACCTGAATTTTCAGGGGAGATGACACACTCTTTCATCTCCTACAGGCAACAGGAATACCAGACTGGCCCTGAGTGCTGGAAACTAGAATGTTCTACTAATCTGAACAGGTTTGGGAGGATCCAGTTCTCTACCTGAGATAAGGAAGCCCACTTATATTTAAGAGATCCACATTGCCCATGAACCCAGAGGTCACAAGCTCATACACTGCATGTTACATCTCAGAATTTGGAGAGAAGAAACAACATGAAGTAATTTGGAATTTTATTCAAGATTTCCTCCATACCTGTAGACTTTAAACAGTTTAAAATGATCTTATTGTTCCCATGACATATCTTCCTTTCTGTTAGGTTTTTGAGGCTCTCGTACTCTATAGACTTATTTTTCAACATTTCTTCCTTTAACTTCAGTTCATACAGCATGATGTGGTACTCTTGACTGAGGTTTAGAATTTCCTGATGATGCTTTCCTTGAATGTGCTGAAAAACTGAAACTAATATCAGATATAATACAAAAAAATATTATAAAGGAGTAAAAACTGAAAATTAAAATATAAGAGAAAACCTGTTGACTGACTCAGATCATGACTTTGTTAGTACTTCAACATTTAGAAAGTAACACGTCAACTGACCATAGAAGTAGAAACATGGTCTTTGTACTACCAATAATGTGTAAAAAGAATTTATCACTATCACTTGAGTGTAAAATAAATGAAATATTTGAATAAAATTATGATAGGAACCCCTTACATTTTCGTTCCTTCATCTTTTCACAGAAAATAAGTTTCAAATAAAACCAAAGGAAAAAAATTTAGCCAACACAACACATCATGAAAATAAGATATAAAGAAATGGCATAATTATTATTGAAGCAAATGGAATTTCTGTAGAAGAGTAATATCGAACATGTAGTTGTACTTGAACATGGACTATTAGTGAGTTTTCCTGAAGCTGAGAAGGAAATTCAAATAAAAGATCTTAGACTCACAATCTTCTAGTGTCTACGTACAGATCCCATCTTTAAAAAAAAAAAAACTGCATCTAATAATTTCGTGTGTTTATGTGTGTGTGGTCATCAGAGAACAACTTTAAAAGTCAGTTCTCTGCTACCATGTAGGTCCTGGGGATCTAACCCAGGTGGTCAGGCTTAACAGAAAGCCCTGTGCCAGCTGAACTATCTTGCTGGTCCTGAGTCAGTCTTTCTACTTAACCATGTCCTCAGTAGATACTTTTTAAAAATAAAGAAAAAAACCCATAAGTACTTTTTAACAGGTTTTTCTCAAATATGTTTAACTCAGAGTCACAATCACCTGGGCTCAGAAGGTGGAATTTTATTTAGTCCTCTGTTTAGAAGGGACATGAGCACAGGTAAGACAGACAAAGAGCTCAGTGCAGCCTTAGTTAAAGGAGCACATAAAGAGAAAAGTGCACAGTTGTTGTTGAGTAAAAAAATATATCCCACAAATTCCAGAGCCAGCATTATAGACTGGACAGTAGATGGAGTAGTTAGTACCTGCATGGTTAGTGTCCATGGTTATAACTTAAACAAATGGTTTTTAACAAATCATATATTTCAGTTACTCACTCTGTGTCACCCACACTGCAATCGCCACCAACAGAAGGAAACAAAGGATCCCGAGAACCACTGCAATGAGAGGCCAGGAGATTGAACACTCTTCAGTAAGTAAGAACACGAGAAAATCATCACCAGGGAAAGAGCATGCATGACCCATACTACTCATAACCAGGAGTTCAAGGTCACCATTGGCTATATAATAAAGTCAAGACCAATCTAGTCTACATTAGATCCTGACTTGAAAAGTCAAACAAAAATGTATTCATTTCTCGATACTCAAAACCTCCTTTAAAAAGCCTTGTATTGTACAACTTTACACATTTTGATCTCCTGTTACCAGGTGACAGTCAGAAGTGCAGGTAGGATGTTTTTCAAATGTGAAAAGTTTACCATGTGTAGCAAAGAGACAAATTTAGATGTTCAAAACACACACCTTTGTCTTCACTTTCTTTGGGCCCTTGAGTACCAGCAGGTTTTACTCTACTCTGCCGCTCTGAAGAAGACGTAAGAAATCCAGAGTTAGAATAAGGCTCTTCCTGCTCACTCATCTTGGAAGTAAGTGAAGCATCAAAACTTTGCCTTGGGTTGGTTTCAGGCTAAAGAAAAAATTAAAATGCAACCTTTAGGAACATTTAGAATTTAGTGCTGTGGGGTCAAGTGGGTGTTATTGCCTCCTTTAGTGATCTAAAACTGCAAATCATATAAACTCAGACTGATTTATGCAAGAAGTGAAAATCTTTTTAACAATTCACTTTATGACGTTTATAAGTCTAATGATCTCAGCGATGATCATGGAACACAGAAAAACTTTAAAATCTACTAATAAAGTACCATCTATTGACACAGCCAATTTAGTTTAAAATAGTCAACATAAATGAAAATGATTGGCAAAACCTTTATGACCTTAAATCTCTTGAACTCAAAACTTTTAAGCTATCAACAAATAAAAATACTCAAAACTTTCCAAAAAATAAATACCTTTGCTTTAAAAATATTTGCAAATATTTTGACTCATATTCACATAAAATATTTTGTGTTCTTTTCAATTTCATATGACTTTATGTGTTTCCCAAACTGTATCCCAGAAACCATGTACAAAAGAATAATTTGAAAGTTAATACTGCAGAAGATCAACATTTCAGATTCCACATGTGATAAGTAAAAGTCTCCTGAGTTAAAGCCCAAACAAATGTATTTTTAATCCCAAATGAGTTTCTGTACATGAACACTTCATAATTCATATTTTAGTATATAATGTTGTCAGAGGAACCTATGTTAAAACAAAACATGTCAATAGGTAATTGAATCCAATCTGATCATGGAAATTAATATAGAAATTATTAAATATTATTTATAATTTACCTTGCTTCCTACAGTAATCAGTACAAGGTACCTAACAAATAAACAGAAGAAACCAAATTTTTTATTTCTAATGTATCTAATAAATGTCTCAATTTGTGATATATTCCAAACTTATTCATACTTATCTAATTCTCTAAGAAAAGGGAATCTTCCTACTACAGAATATTTCAAAGTAGAATATGATAATATGTAATTATTTAAACTACTTAAAAAGCAATTAACTCTGCAAAACCACTTGTGATACACACAGCAAAAGTCACAGCACAGTGAGAAAGAGAAAATAACTTTATTCAGTGCTGGACTGCAGCTTTCATGTTCAGAGTAGACGCAGTTCTAACATGATCAGTAAGGACTTTCCTGTCTCATTCTCTTGCCACAATGTTTGAATTAAAAGCCTTTTCTGTGGAATAAATAGAATCACATGATGCAAAAACATGTGGGAATAAAAGCAGCTGTTACCTGTATCTCAGTGATGCAGTGGAGTGAACTGGTCCCCAGGCAGGGAGGAGCGGGCCTTTCTGTCCTGTACCCCTCAGAGACTTCAAGACCAGAGGCAGAAATGCATGGCCTCAGAGTGACCCAGCAGCTCAAAATGTTCTGCCCCTCCTCTTGACGAAAGTGAAAAGAGGAAATTAGGTGATGAAAGCTGATGCTAATGGGGAAGGAAAGATGGTAGCAAAGTCCATATTCCTCTACTTGAAATAAGCACTTGATATGCTGCAAAATCACGTTCAAAGTTATTTGAGTACCAAAAAGATAAAGGAACAGGTCTTAGGAAAACACTGCTGGATGCTGCATGGAACATCTCTCAAAATGTCCTGAAATTGTGGTAGTCACCAGTCTTCTTGTTCAGGGAGGAGATGGAGACCCCCCCCCAAGATGGACTTGAACCAATGTCCAGTCTACAAAGAGGAGGGTCAACTCAGAGGAAACATCTCATTCAGCTTCCAAGTGAAGCCAGAGGTGGTCATGCAGGACCTTTGACTTATCTTCACACAGATGAACGTGGTAAAAGAAAGGAGCCAAAGGCTCCTCCCAAGCCCATGTGACCCCTGAGGAACACATCTTCAAATGACCTTAAGTGTAAAAATAAGTTTGAGCCAACTGTATGGTCTTAATAGCCAAAAGGAAAGTAGAACCAAAGAGTAAAGCCATCAGTCTATTCCTTAAAGAGTTCAAGTGATTACACTTCCCAGACATTAGGCTTAAGTCTATAGAAAAAGTTATTTAGACAATTATTTCTCATTGATGACATTGTTTCTAACCAGAAAGTGCTGCACAGATATAAGACTTCAAATCTTGGTCTACAACACTGTAGTGCCCAATTGTAGCTAAGGGAAAGAACCCACTATTCTTCTAAATTAATGGATAAATTTGTTTTATCTCCCTATTAGAAGCCTTTGAAAGGGAACTGACATTGATTCTAACCACTCCAACAGCTATCAAAATACCTGAAAGCAAATCCCAAATCTACAACTCTGGAGTCCAGCCTTGGAAGAGAAAAGAAAAATGAGGAGGAACCCAATAGAGGGATGCTGTTGGAAGCCCTTGTCAAGAAAGTCCAATGGACTCTCATATGATCTTTTGAAAATTGCCCTGTCGTGACTTTTTTCTAGTTCCCTGTCTAGAACTTGTAATGCTAATTACTCTTGCCTTTACTTCTCCTTCACATCTCCTATTCACGGTTCAAGGACTTTCTTTTCCACCTAGAAATAAGAGTTATGCAATTTGGGAGTCTTTTAAATAGACCCACTGAAGGAATACTCCAATTGCCTCACCCTGCATCCATCCCTGTTCAGAATGGAAGAAGCCAGAGCTGTCTGCCCCCCCCCCCCGATTACCAATCCACAAGCTGGGTATCTCTTCACAATATGGTATGATAAGGAGGTAGGAATTGGCTAGGCAGTTAGGGTAAAAAGACCCCAAAGAAAAGTAGCCACTTTCTTGGCTAAAACTTATAATATCCTTGGACCTCTTAGCAACATACTCTGTCCCAAATGCAAAAAATGTGGAATATATTTGAGATCATTTATCTAATCCTTAAAAGATTTTACGTTTCCCTCTTCAGAGGGGGGAATGTTAGAGTAGTTAAAAGCCCCAGAAAAAAATGAGTAAATCAAAGAAGAAAGAGTACATGAAGTTATCAGAAAAAAAAGTGATGGGGATATGACAGGAGTTGGTGGGGAGGGAGTGGGCATGGATTTGATCAAAACCCCTTATATGCATGTATGGAATTCTCATTAAATTTTATTTTTAAATAAAAACACTGCTGATACCTTTAGCAAAAATCTAATGTTATTAAAGGAAACCACTAGTAAGAAGATGACTGTAGCCAAATTCCAGCCCTACCAGGGTCATTTCATACCTTAGGCCCATTTCCCAAATCAGAATATAAACTGCGTCATCAAGATGGTGTCCTCTTGTTCCCCCACACGCCCAAAGCCGCACCTTATCTATACCTTTCCCCATAGATGGCCTTAGAGTGCATCATTCTTCCGCTGCCCTTTGATCGGTCTGTCCCCCTAATGACTGCTGCATAAGCGGGTGATCAGCATGACCTGTGCTCCCATTGGTCCACAATGGTGCCCTTTCATGTTGCTGGATGATTATGTGTATGTATAGCCTGCAGAAAAATAAAGTTGAGTTCCAACCTCTGATGTGCTCCCAGAGTGGTCTTTGCACAGTCACACTTGCCCTAGGTGGGGTATGGATACTTGACAGCATGGACCCACAGATGACCAAACCATCTGTATATAAATATGTCTTATATACACTAATTGGCATGACTACATTTTTAGGTCCAAATTTTTTAAATGTCTATTATAATTTTTTTTTTGGTCTTTTTGAGACAGGGTCTCCCTGTAGCCCAGCTGTCCTGGAACTTCCTATGTAGACCAGGCTGGCTGTGAACTATTTAAAATGAGAGATTATTTCTTATTTTTAAATTATATGTATTGCAAGCTATTTTCTTTAAGAAATATATTTAAAACAATCACATTCACACTGAGAAATTTTTGGTGTGAAATTTTCTAGTGTATATATATATGTATATATAATATGTATGTGTATATATATAAAATATGTTTATTGCATGTTTTTCCTATGAAAGCTGATTTCATTGCATATTTGATAGTTAAATGGAGTGGTCTTTATGATTATGAGAGAACAAATTGAAAAAGATGCTGTGCAAGCATCGTTTCACTGAGCAAAATCCTTTGGTTCATTGTTTTGTTTGGGGTTTTTTTCTTTTCTTTGAGATAAGGACTGGTTATGCCACTGAGACTAGTCTGGAACTTACTAGGAAGCCCAGGCTGGACCCAAATTCACAGTCTCTGAATTAGTTTCCTCAGCATGAGATCACATAAAGTCATAGGTTTATACACTGTGTGTGAGATGTATGCATGTGTATGTGCATATGTATGTGCAGTTGTGTACATTCATGTGTACACAAGTTTGTCAAGGCCAGACTTTGAAGGCAGGTATCTTCCTACATTTTTCTACGTGTTCTTTTGAGATACAGTCTGTCATTGGATTTGAGCTTAACACTAGTATGATGGCTAATCCTGGGCATCAACTTGATTGGATCTGGGATTAACTGAAATGAAAGAGATCTTCTTGATTGGATCATCTAAAGCCAGAAGACACACCCTAAATGTGGGCGTTACTTTCTGATGACAGCTGGTATAAAAGACCAAGGCAGAGGAGAACGCCAGGCTTCTTGCTGCTTGCCTTCTCTCTCGCTGGTGAGTTCATCTTGCTGCTGTAGACTGAAGACTAGCTGATCTTTTGGAATTTGTCAGACCTTCAGCACCGGATTGGGACTACTGAGACATCCAGCCTTGTGGACTGAGCGACTATGGATTCTCAGCCTCTCCATTGTGGTGCAGCCATTGTTGGACTACTCGGACTCTATCCTGTGAACTAAGCTGATAAATCTCTATACATCTATATTCATTCTACCAGTTCTATTTCTTTAGAGAACCCTGACTAATACAGCTAGGCTGGCCAGTGAACCTCAGGAGTCCTCTGGTCTCCATCTTCTCAGCACTAGGGTTGCAGAGACAGAACAACATTCCAGGCTTTGTACGTGTATGCTGGGGATGTGAAAACTGGTTCTTATGCTTGTAAGGCAGGCACTGTATATACTGAACCATCTCTCCTGCCTTATATCATAATTTTGATTCATTATTTTCTATTAAACACAAAGCATTTCTGCATTTAAAAATATACATCTACAAAAAGATTTTTTTAATTTTATGTGAAAGCATGTCATGCCTGCTTGTATGTAATGCACCCGTGTCATGAGGTGCCTACAGAGGACAGAAGCAGACATCCGATGCCTTAAATCTAGCGTTACAGACAGGTGTTAGCTGCCTTGTTGGTGCTGGGATTCAAACTTGGGTCTTCTGCAGAAACAGCCAGTGCTTTTAACCATCGAGTCATCTCTCCAGCCACTACAATAAAAATTTTAATGCCATATGTAATAACTGACCACACACACATATATTTACATATATATGCATATATTTGATCTGTACAGTTAAGAAGACCTATAGTGTTGTACATAAGTTATTTACACAGTACATTTTCTTTTCTCTCATCCCTTTCTTCTTCCTTCCTTCCTTCCTTTCTTTCCTATGAAAATAGAAGCAACAATTCTGAAAATGCCTTTGCCACAGGCTATGAATGTCTGAAGAGCTCTGGTTCTTGATTCCTTCCTATCTTTTCTCCCAAATAAAGCCCCCTAGAAGCTGTACATGAGCACTGATAATATGTCTGAAAGTGAGAGGAGACCCTCAGGATGGGTCAAATAGATTGGCCTGTTTACCATTCTTTACCCAGTTTCTACCATCAGTGCTACAAAAGGCACCCAGAAGAGTAACTGATGCTATCCCATTTCTGAGGACCTGCTCCTACTCTTCAGGAGATCTGCCTTGTTTCTCTTCACCTCCAACCTGTGAATCTATAATAAAAGTTCTTTAAAACTCATCTTCTCATTATCTGTGAGTTTCATTCTTTGCATTTGCAAAAAAAGAATGCAAAGCTCACTAAGTCATTGGAAGTGTGCTACCATGTTTATCAGGCCCCATAACTCATAAATTAAAGCTAACTTGAGTCTAGAAGCCTCCATTAACCTCAAGGGCATCCAGCCCTCTTTCCAAATCCTTCTAGTTTTTCTTTTTTTGGATCCCCTATAAGAGGAGTAAGGAAGGTTATTATCCGCCATGCAGAATATGGAAACCAAAACCAGGACCTCTGCAGGAGCATCCAGTGCTCTTAACTGTTGAGCCACCACTCAAGTCCTTAGAGCTAATTCTTGACCCATGTTTTAAATAAGACCATATTCAATACACAGAACATGGACAAAGTATGGATTCAGAGGTTCTAGGGTTTCAGCCACAGAACACACATTCTGGAACTGGGGAAATATGCTTGGAAATAGCAGCTAGGGCTCCCCAGGGACATCTGGAATTCTTATAATTCTGTAAGCCTTGGAGTCAACACTACTAATTGCCTTCAAGGTTGCCATGATTTTTATATATGATACATAAAATAGTGCTTGACCGTAACCTGGCAAATGTGTTGAGGTTTTCATTGAACATTAAGTATTACTTGAACTCAGAGTACTCAGAGATTAAAATCCTTTCGTACTGATGAAAATGTGAACATGTCACTCTCTGTCTTCAACCTATTTTTTCACAGGTTCACCAAGAGAATTGCCTACTTCAAGGGCTAATAAGAATTAAATAAATTTAGCACTTCAGGCAAAATTTCTTAGATTAAAAAATAGTTTTGATTGTTATTTTGTCTCCTAAATTTCTACAAAGTTGACCCAGCAGACCTGACACTTAAAACTGTTGACACATTATGACCGAATATGATTTGTCCTAATAAAAACTCATGTTAAGCCAGGACTGGTGAAACACTCCTGTAATCCTACCACTCAGGAGGCAGAAGTAGAAGGATTGCCACAAATTCAAGGACAGTTTTGTCTACACATTGAGTTCCAGGTGAGTCACATGTACTTATGTGAGATTGTCTTTAAAAAAATCATCTCTGTAAGCATTTGTTATTAGGCAGCTCCATCCCTCACTGTTCTCTTTCACACACCTGTCTGCTCTGTCATCTTCACTTTGTATCATGAGTTATCAAACATGAGACTCCTATCCGAAGTTAGAATTCCTGACCTTGAGATTTCCAAACTTCAGAAGCCTGCATCAAAACAAAACTCATTATAAATGACCCAGTCTCCTGTTCTGCTATGGCAACACAAAATGAAATAACATATACACTGAGCTAGGTAATACGTCCCACCTTATCAAATTTGGTGTGACAGTTGGTGTTGTCAACAGAGTATAGAAGAAATAAGCCTTGGGGGACACTTGAGGACTTCTCAAATCTCCCAATTGAATTAGTATTAACTGTAGGGAAAAAAAGAAAGTCCCTGACTAATGGCTGGGAGACATGAAGGAAAACTAAAGGCAAGAATAGTTAGCACCAGAAAAAATCAGAACAAGGCATATTTTAAATGTCCAAATCAAAGCCCATTAGAATTTCCTGATGAGGGTTCCAAGAGCATGCATCTATTGGGTTCCTTGTCATTTCTCCTGTGGTCACCAAGGCTAGATTCAGGAGTGATCAACTCAGGATTTGTTTACAGGCACTTTCATAGCTTTCAGAGTTGCTAGAATCAGTCTTCTAGATAAGGAGAGAAAATATATTTAACCATCCTTAAGAACAATAATGGGTTGTCTCCCTTAGCCTCAGATGGGTTCTACGATACTGCAGACCAAGATTTGAAGCCTTATACTGGAGCAGCATTTTCTTGTTAAGAACAAAATCACTACTGAGAAATAATTGTCTAAATTACATTTTAACTGGACTTAACTCTAATGTCTGGGAAATGCAATCCTTTGGACTCTTAAAGAAATATATTGATCACTATAATTTTTGGTTATACTTTCCTTTTGGTTGTTTAAGACCATACAGTTGGCCCAAATAAATCAATTTATAGTTACACTTAAGGTCATTTGAGGATCTGTTCCTCAGGGGACACATGGGCCTGGGAGGAACCCCTGGCTCCTTAGGTCTTTTAACAGTTCCATCTATGTGAAGATGAGTCAAGAGGTCCTGCTCGAGCAGTGCTTCACTTGGAAGCATGCGGGAAATGCTCCTCTGTGTTGACCCTCCTCTTTGCACACTTGAAACTGGTTTGAGTACCTCTGGTGGGGTCTCCATGAGCTTCCTAAACAAGAGGACAGGTGACTCATCACAGCCACGGGACATATCAAGAGATTCCCATAGTCCCCTGGGACACTGTCAGCCTTCCTGGGCAAGGAACAAAACTCTCCCTTAAGCCCCTTTGTCCAGATTTATATGGGCTTTCAGGTATGGTTATTAGCGATCCAAGAAGGTCAGTTGCACCAGCAAGGTATCTTTAATTACTGTGTCATATATAGATAAGTCTTGAACAAAACCCAAATGTTCTCATAAACATTGACTGGAAGAGATTTACCATCACATGTTAACTAGGCACAGCCCAGGAAATGGACCTTAAAACAAGAATTTCTTAAGTCTGTCTCAATTAGAAAACAATGTTTAAATGAAAGCAGTGAACATTAGGAGACCACAACTATTTCAGACAGAATTGCTTGAAACTCCCTGTGCGGCAGCCACAAAGTATAGCACAAACTGGTCTTAGTGAACTTCATCTTAAGAAAAGATGAACCAGTTAATAAAACAGAAAAAAGGGAAATTTCAAAAATATTTTTAACTTCTTTGATTGAAATTCTAATTGTGTCTTCGAATTTCATGTTTTTTAACAAAAAAACACAAACACAAACATGAGCATACATTCATTTATCTGGCTTCTTGTTGCAAAAGCCTTTCTTTTATTTTTGATTTGGGAAACCATATCTTCTGCCCATAGTTGGTGAGGAGACAGTCAGGTAGAAGCTGTGTATATTTCTAGTCCCATATTCACAACTTCTGGCCACATCTTAGAGCTCAGTGGCTTTATCATTTCACAGCTACAAGCTGTTCTTCCTGCCCACGGCTGAAGCCTACGCTAGAATAACCACCAGCTCACTGAGATGGGTGGTCTGAATCCCTTCACTGGGAGGAGGGGCCAGTTCTGGACACTTCTCACCTATAACTTCTTCTGTCCTAATGCCTAACTTTCACAACTCTGAAACCATCACAACTGTTAAAGTAAAAACACAAGAAGCTCTCTAATTTGCAGTTTCCTGTTATCTAATCACCCCATTTGTCCTGCTGTTTGCAATCACCGATGTTCTAATAGTCCGTGTTATAATGTCGTAGCTAAAAGATCCTCAGTGGGCTTCAGGAAGTGCAAATAATAACTAAGTGAGAAAGACACCTCAGGAATTCAGTAAGAGTAATAAAAAAATTGCCAGTAGGGAATCAGGAAGCTGACCCCTCTGGCTTCTTCCATGCTGAACAGGGATGCAGAGTGAGGCAATTCGGGTACCCTTCAGTGGGTCTATCTAAAAGACTCCCAAATTATGTAACTCTTATCTGTAGGGAGAAAAGAGAGTCATTGACTGGTAAATAGGGGATGTGAAGGACAAGAAAAGGCAAGAGTAGTTAGCATTATAAGTTCTATACAGGGAACCAGAAAAAAGTCAGAACAGGGCAAGTTTCAAATGTTCATATCAGAGTTCATTGAGATTTCTTGACAAGAGCTTCCAAAAGCATCCCTCTATTGGGTTCCTCCTCATTTTTCTTTTGTCTGCCAAGGCTGGACTCTAGAGTAATGGATTCAGGATTTGCTTTTGGGCATTTTAATAGCTGTTGAAGTGGTTAGAATCAATGTCAGCTCCCTCTCAAAGGCTTCTAGATAGGGGAGAAAACAAATTTAACCATCATTTTAGAACAACAGCTAGTTGTCTCCCTTAGCTAAAGGTGGGCACTACAGTATTGCAGACCAAGATTAGAAGTCTTACATCTGAGCAGCACTTTCTGGTTAGTCTGCTTAGAAACAAAAGCATCAATGAGCGATAATTGTCTAAATAATATTTTATATGGACTTAAGCCTACTGTCTGGGAAGTGTAATCACTTGAACTCTTAAAGAAATATACTGATCAATTTAATCTTTGGTTATAATTTCCTTTTGGGTGTTTAAGATCATACAGTTGGCCCAAGTAAACTAATTTATTTTTACTCTTCAGGTCGTTGGAGAATCTGTTCCTCAGGGGTCACATGGGCTTAGGAGGAGCCCCTGGCTCCTTTCTTTTACTGGTTCCATCTATATGAAGAGTAGTCAAAGGTCCTGCTGCACTGTGGTGGATGGCTCCTTGGAAGCATGGATGAGATGTTTCCTCTAAGTTGACCTTCCTCTTTGTAGACTGGACACTGGTAGTGACACTTTTAACTTGGAAGTAATCAACAGTTATCTAATTGGACTTAAAACCCTCTCAGTAGGTGGGAACTCATGTGGCACTGTAAACATAACCAAGTATACATGACTGGAGCGGTCATAGATCCTAGAGAAAACTCTATCTCAGCCACATCCCTAGACAAATATAATTTCTTAGTGTATGGTAAAAATATATTCTTATATTTACAAATAATTATAACATTCACCATTAAAAGAAACTTCTTTTTGCAACAGACAGTGAATACAGCAGATTTCTACAACTGGTCACACACAGACAATAAGTGTCTAGGAGGTGCCCAGCCTGAAGTGATGCCTCTACAAGTGGAAGATCTTTTCCTTAGACTCACAGAACATATGAGAACAGGAGGTAGAGAGAATACTAATGATTCTCCCTCCTCCCACCAACAAAGCTTCCTCAAGCAACCGAGAGTGATGAACACAGAAGGCCACAACTGGCCAAAGTGTAGGATATCCTTCACCAGGACTCCCATATAAAATCTCACCCACCCATCCCTAGGGACCATTGTAGAAGAGGGGGCAGAAAGATTGTAATACTAGGGTTAGTGCATGATCCTAAGGAAACAGGCTTCCAGGTCTCTGGGAACCTGCTCATATTAACCCTACAGCAATGGAGACAGCATGCACAAGACCCATGCAAACTCAAGCAGACAAAAACCAAGGAAAAGTGGGGAAATGGGCAGGAGAACCCAACTTTAGTTGAGGAACTATTTGCATTGATCACTACTGGATGAGAGGGAATTGATCTTTAAGGGAGTGATGCTGGATATGCTGACTAACTCAAGTGGATGAACTCACACTGAGGGACATCTGGGTACACAAACGTGACTTAATAGGCATCAACACGTATGACAGAATTCCTAAAATCTGGTGGTGGGGTGTAGAAGGAATTCAGATGGCAGAGGGGGTCTAAATATGATTAAGAGGTAGTATATAAAATGTACAGAATTCAATAAAAATGGACATTGAGATACAAAGAGACCAAGCTTAATGCTGATGACATACTTGGCTGCACTCCTAACTCTTAGAAGCACAGAACTTAGAAAGTCAAAATACAATATATATGAATTAGTAAAAGAATATAGTCCAGCCTATCAGACCACACCAGTATTCATTGGTCCTCTTTGTGAAGATGCTCAAGATTTTCTGTCAGAAGTTAGAATCTTAATCAAGTAACAGACACGTCTATGTGTTCAAATTTACTGCTCTGTGATGTAAAGGCATGCTTACAAACATTGTGACAAATGAAAGGTTTGCATAGTCACAAAAATGAATATCATCCACTCCAGACTAAGTTGCAAAGACAAATCATTTCTTGACAATTTAGAAAAGCAAAAGAGAATGGAACCAACAAACCGCTAAGGAAACTGTGTGCAAAAGCTCAGTCTGGGTCCCATGAAGGGGAAAAGGAGGTATGGAGAGCTGAATAAGCACTCAAAGGAAAGTGTGATCATTGTAGAGCAGGGGTGTCCTCAGTAATGGAGGAAATAAAGGACATTTGTCTGCTAACCTGAGCACAGGTTTATTTAAACAAGTTCTATATGATACTTTTTTAATGAGATGTGTCTATCACCTGCTTAAAGTCACAAGAGCCAGCTAAAAAGATTAAAAATACATAGAAACGCAAAATATTTACCCTAATGGCCTATTCTCCAATCTTGATGTGAATGTGGGAATATTAGTAGACAGTAAGGACAGAGAACTGTAAATTAATGCTAGAGGGAAGTTAAAGAATGAGACAACAAACCTTAACATGATGAAGATTTTTTTTTTACTCTGTTTTCCACAGACAGGCTCAGTCAGGACAATATTTTTTAAATATTTTATTGATTAGTATTTCTATTTTATGTGTTTGCATGTACTGTCAGCATGTAGGTAAGTACATCTGTGTCATGCAATTGCCCACAGAAGACAGAAGAGGCTGTTGGATCCCCTGGGACTGGAGTTATGGACAGTTGTTATCTGCCACGTGGGTGCTGAGATTCAAACCCAGGTCTTCTGCAGGAACAGCCAGTGTTCTTAACTACTGAGCCATCTCTCCAGCCCCCAGGACTATATTTTAACAGTAGCTATAGAACAGTTATCTTGAGGAAGGACCAATAACTCTGAGCACACCTGATTCAGAGAACAGTCTTTCCTTCCTTTCTCCCTCGGTTGACAGCTAAGTGAAAGGACTGATGGCGTGTTTTATACTGAGCACTCTCTAGGCCAGGCCCTTTAATGCAAATATTCATTTTCACAGACAGAACCTGAAGCTGATCAGTGTCCCCTTGCACAATAACAGAGAAATCACCAGACTTTTCATGGCACAACTGGAGAATGACCATGCATTTTTGAGCAACAAAAGGAATCAGCTGGTGATTCCTAGCAAACAGTTGACAAGCCTGATTTACAACTATACTGACCAAAACCACTAGTCACACGGCTATCTACATTTACTCAAAATTAAACAATATTAGGGGGAAAAAAACCCTCTGGTGATAGACATGAGTTAAGTGAAAAATCAATACATTACTGATGGTCAGACTTATGAGTCAAAATTGGAAATGGGAATTTATAGTTCGTTCAAGTTATTTTTTTATTATTGTTAGTTTATGTGTATGCATGTATTGCCTGCATGTATTTGTGTGTGTGTGTGTGTGTGTGTGTGTGTGTGTGTGTGTCGTGCAATGCCCACAAAGGAGAGAAGAGGGCACCAAGCCTTCTGGAAATGGAGTTAAGAAAGGCTGCTAGCCACCCTGTGGGCACGGGGATTTGAACCCAGGACTTCTGCAAGAACAGCTAGTACTTTTATTCACTGAACCATCTCTACGTCCCCCTCATTCAAGTTTTAAATATTTGAAGATTTTTATTTAAAAATATAAGAAAGGCAGCTGGAAAGATGGTTTAAGTGATTAAGAGCACTAACTGCTCTTGTAGAGGACCCAGGTTCATTTCCCAGCACCCACATGGTGACTTATAACCATCCTAATAGCAGTACAGGGAATCTGTTTCCCTCTTCTGGCCCTCACAGGTACCAGCAGGCATGTGGTGCACTTGAATATTGTAGACAAAACATTCATACACATAAAATAAATTAGAAAAAATATTTTTTTAAAAATGAAAAAAAATTGAAATAAAATAGCAGTACACATTCAGTTACACTAGATACATCTCAAGTGCTCAGTAGCCACAAATGACCAGTGGAAACCCTAGGGAACCACCCAAAAACAGAACAGTTCCATCACTACAGAAAGTTTAAAGGACAGAGCTACTGTGCTCCTAGCTGCTCAGGAATCCTGGCAAGCCTCTCAGAAATCTTCCATCGTGAAGTCAGAACTAACTGATCCCATAAACAAGTGCATTGTGGCTACCAGAACAGCATAAGACAGGGGTACAGACAGAGAAGTAACGACACACCAGCAGCACTGTTAACAGAAATAAGGAAGTCAAAGGAACAGGGAAACATGAATGGAACCTGTTCTGATAGGAGTCCAGAAATATTCATGTACACTATAGACAGTCAAGACAAATTGCATAACATTTGTAAAGCCTGAGCTCAGCTCCTAAACAGCCCCCCTACAAACACACACACACACACATATACACACACACACACATACAAACACATACACACAGAAGAATAATATCATAATCAAAGATGTACCAAATGCAGCGTGCTATGATCTGTTGACATTTTAGGACAACATTGCATATGTAAACATATTTAAATGTGAATTATTCCTGAGCATCTTTGGATAAATATTAGAAAATAAAACCATCTGTAAACAACATGTGTAGGCATAACAAAATTAAATTCATGACAAAATTAAATTTCTTCCTGTTTTCCAAAAGTCATTAATTGTGGGGCTGGAGAAATGGCTCAGTGGTTGAAACCACTGGGCATTGTTGCAGAAGACCCGGGTTCGAATCCCAACACCCACATCGCAGCTAACAACTGTCCAGGGGATCCTACAGCCTCTTCTGTCCTCCCTGGGCATTGCATGACACAGGTGCACTTACCTACATGCAGGCAATACACACACATAAAATAAATAATTTTTGAGAAATGATTATTTGTCTTTTTACCATGTATTATTTTAATGGCATTTTTGTGCATTTTATATAATGCATCATATTCATATCCAGACTCCTTCCCCTATCTGTATTTACAGTGCCACACATGACTTCCCTCCAATTGAGTTGGCTTTAAGTTCAATTAGGTAGCTGTTGGTTAACTCTAAGATAAAAGTGTCCATACTGCGCCAATATAGCTAGCTGTGCCTTAAAGCTGTTGCTCTCCATTAGCAGATTATATACTGTCCTCCAAAATAATGAGAGGTAGTTTACAAAAGGAGAGTTTCACTTGTCTGGTGCTTTTTCTTGTTATATAGCCTTCAGCTATACACATGGACTCATAGAAATGCCAGGCATGGTGGTGCATGCCTTTGATCCTGGCACTCGGGAGGCAGAGGCAGGTGGATCTCTGTGAGTTTCAGGCCAGCGTGGTCTACATAGTGAGTTCCAGGCCAACTGGGGCTACAGGGAGGCCCTGTCGCACAAAAAAAAAAAAAAGGAAAAAGGACACCCAAATTCATAAGTTAAAAAAAATCACTTTGTGTGTGTGTGTGTGTGTGTGTGTGTGTTTCGAGACAAGGTATCTCAGTAGCTCCAGCTGAAACTCCCTATGCTCAGTATGGACATCAGTGGTTTTGATTTCACAGAGATCTGCCTACCTCTGACTCATGAGTGCGGGGATTAAAGGCATGCATTACCATACCCAAGTACACACACACACACACACACACACACACACACATATATATATATATATATACATACATATATATATATATATATATGAGTTTTAATGAAGTTAACCCACACAGAGCCATAATGCAACCCCCAGGAGCTATAGACTATCTAACAAAACATCATTGCAGGGCGTGAGATACCTCCCTTGGGGTTATTGGTCAGGGAGCTCCAAGAGCTGCAAAACAATATAGGCTATTGACTTGCTCTTGTTTGCCCTACAGAACATCAAGGTAACACCCTGTTGCTGAAGACACCACAAACTTTGGTGAAAGGACCTGGAGAAATCAACCTAGTAATGATATGGAAACCTCTTCCTTGAGAGCTTTCTCTCATAGTGTTGGAAGATGCTATACAAGATGCTAAGGGAGAAAAGTCACCAATAGTTCCACCCAGCCATGAATCCTGAGAAACATAATGACAGGTCTGAAAAGATAACCCTGCTGTACAATAGTGGCACTTGTGCCTTGGAAGCAACAAGCAATTATCTAATTGAAACTCAAATGCTCACACTTGGAGGGAACTAATGCCTGGTATTATAAAACTAGCCAAGAATCCCTATAGAGAGGTTATTGGCCCTAGAGTAGAACTTTTCACTACTGTATCCTCCAGGTGCCTTTTAAATACTCATCCATAAAGATAAATTCAGCTCTACCATTTTATCAAAGATGTTTCTTTTTGCAGCAGATGAAGGCTGATAGTTCCACAACTGGTCAAAACACAGGAGATGAATGACCATGGGGAGCCCACTCCCAAATGGGACATCTATAACATCCTCTATCCCTAAATTTAAGGGAGCATCATGGAAGAAGGGGGCAGTAAAAGAGCCTGAAGCCCAAAACATTGCTGTGTGATAACGTCTTCTGAACAAAGCAGGAATCTTGCTCCCATGAAGAAAACATGCAAAGGCCAAGCACCCATCGACATGCCAACACAGTTAAAGAAATATTTGACAAGGACACACCCATAGATGAAGTGCTACAGGCAGTCATGGGATGCTGAGAGAAGGAGGACCAATTTGTTTTGGTTTTTGTTTTGATTTGGTTTGAGGAGGTAGTTGGATGTACAGGGGACCTGTTGGAGAGGGAAGAAGTGGGTAGAAATGATAGAGACGATGTGCACATAGTGCGTTCATGTATGAAATCCTCAACCATAAGGACCCATGATTTTTACAATGTCAGGCCAAAATAACAAATCATCAGTAAAAAACTGTTCATCACTAAAAATAACTAAAAAGGAAATCACAAGTGAAGACACGGCATGATCTTGAACTTGGAAAAGAAAATTGACTGTGCCATCATTATACAGAAAACTGACAAAGATGAACATGGCTATGGATAAGAACACATTACAGCGTCAGTACTGAATCTCCTGGGTTTGATCACTTTAGTATAATCTTATAGGAGAAATTGCTTGTCCTTGGAGAATATTTTGGTACAGTTTGGGTATTATCATAGTAATACCATTAATAATAATAATTATTATTTGTGTTCACTAAGATAGGTTCTTACTCTGTAGTCCAGGATAATATCAAATGTGCTTTGTATCATAGGCTGACCTCAGTCTTACACACCTATAAGATTACAAGCCTGAGCCAGCACATCTAGCTGGCCTCAATTAGTATTACTGTATCTACAAATGGTTCAGCAAGAGATGAACTGGAGATCATGGAAAATATAAGCAACCTATAATTATGGGTAGGGCTTGTTTGAGAGTTCCTTGAAATATTCATCAAGTTTGAAATTATATTTTATGGAAAATAAATGTTTTTCAAGATGATGACATCTTCTAAATGTAAAAAATAACATGCAGTAACCAAAAAATCAACAGAAACACAGGTACATTGTAGTAACCATGTCATCAAAGCCAGAAGATATTAAATGATTTCTCCTATTGTAATGAAACATCTACTTATCAGTTTTTTATTTGGTTCTGTGGGTGGCTCGGGACACAGAGAGAGCGATTCCTCAGGACCTTGGAGCAAAGGATGCCCACCCTCCAGACAAGCTGCTCTGTCTCCTCCAGGAAGGAAAATGACTATGATCTGGAAAGTCAGATTCCAGAAGGTCATTATCCTCCCCCTCCAGCTCCTCTCTCTGTTTGCCCAGTTGACTAAATCTTGTGGTCAGAAACATCTCATTGTGAGCAGTCACAACTACTACAGAAAACACAAAAATGACAATGTTCTGTGTTTACCTTTCCTTCTTGTTGCACACTGAATCAGAGAACGTGTCCATTCTCTTTTCACAGATGCATGGGTAGGTTTTACCACAGTCATTGTTGTCTATTCTTGTTGAAGTAAAAAATGCACGCATTCCTCCTGGACTTTGTAAATTCAATGCTGTCAAATCGCTGTAGAACAAGAAACATAATGGGCAATTACTTACAATTGAGGTTTACTTTGAAGTAAATCGTGTTCCTTTTTTAAAAATTCTATTAGTAAATGCCAGGTGTGGCGGCCCAGGCCTGATTCCAGCATATGGGAGGAAGTGACAGGCAGATCTCTGTAAATTCAAGGCCAGCCTGGTCTACATAGTGAGTTCCAGGCTAGCTGGGGTAACAGGGAGACCCTGTCTCAAAAAGGTAAAAAAAAAAAAATTCTACTGGTCAAAATTTACAGAATATAGAAATATTAATCATAACTTCATCATTAAAAGATTTTCTTTTTCTCTAAGCTCATTAAGCTCATTAAAAAGAAATAGTCCAGCAGAGTGGCACATGCCTTTAATCCCAGCACCTGGGAGGCAGAGACAAGTGGATCTTTGTGAGTTCAAGTCCAGCCTGTGTGGGGAAATGGGCCTGTAAATACTTCCATTATTCAGGCTAACCTAAAACCTGCCATAAAGCACAACATCAAATGATGCAAACAGAGGACAGCATGCCGTACCAATGAAGAAGATACACATAGTCAAATGCGGGGAATATAAAAGAAGGCCCTAATGACATAATAAACGAGCTGCTTGCTAACTACCTACTGAGTCTCCCTAAACCTGCTCTGTTGATTTGACGCCTACTCTCCCCCTCCCCGTATAAAAGAAGGCCCTAATGACATAATAAACGAGCTTGCTTGCTAACTACCTAGTGAGTCTCCCTAAACCTGCTCTGTTGATTTGACGCCTACTCTCCCCCTCCCCCCAAGGGAGAGTCCTCAGGTAGCTAGCCCACTAAGGCAGGCAACAACAAGAAGCGTGGTCACTCACATAGTGAGTGAGTTCCATGACAGCTGGGGCTACAGGGAGACCCTATTTCAAAAAGGCAAAAAACAAAAGAAGCCACTTGATCACATCCAAATCATAGTATAAAATAAATATATTTAATATCACTCAAGACATAAATGACAGAAGATCAGACACAGTGAGACAGGCCTGTCATCCCAGCCTTTGTGTGGCAGAGAAAGGAGGACCAGGCTTTCAAGGCCACCTTGCTCTACATGAAACCCTGTCTGATAACAACAAAATAATAAAAATTAAAATGATTTTTAAAAAATATAAAAGGGAATTTGAAAATACAAGTAGCTAGCAAATCTATAAATAGACAAATACTGAATTCCTAAAAACAAAAGTATAATTATATTTCTAAAACAATCAATAGTTCTATAGCAGATTAGAAGCAAATGTGAACTTCATAATTTACATGGCTACACATTAAAATGGAAAGTATAAATACATAAGTGTGTTTTTAAAAAATATAAAAGGGAATTTGAAAATACAAGTAGCTAGCAAATCTATAAATAGACAAATACTGAATTCCTAAAAACAAAAGTATAATTATATTTCTAAAACAATCAATAGTTCTATAGCAGATTAGAAGCAAATGTGAACTTCATAATTTACATGGCTACACATTAAAATGGAAAGTATAAATACATAAGTGTGTGTATATGCATTTTTTTTGAATATTTGTAAATAAACATTAAAAACTAAACTATATGTGTCACATTAGTGTGGGGGATACTAAAACTCATATCTATCAGGATGATCTAGTCACTTCACATCACCTTAAAATTTTTATTAGGTTTGACGTCATGAATCTTAGAACATACCTCAGAGCTTCTGTTAGGCATTCTGTTGCTTATATTGCTATTAGGGGTCATAAGCCTGTTTCTCTCCTTTTTCAAACAGCTTGCTCAGATACTTTCTTATTCTTGTTGTTCTTACTACTGACCAACATTTGACATGAGCAAAGCTGTGTGAAATTTTAGGGCACTCTTATAAGGTCCTTTCAGCTCCCACACCAGTGTTAGAGTCTGAATGGTTCCACCAACTCACAGGTTAGATGAGCCACTGTCAATCCATTTCCATTCCTTCTCCTGTTCGTCATATGATAATCCAATCCAGTAACTGGTTCCATTAACCTGGGACTGTAGGAAGTCCTGTAAAGGAAATAAAATACATCTTATGATAAAGTTCTCGTCTGTGAGCTGAGTAAACAGAACAACAGGAAAGGGAGGGGCTGTTCTTGTCAGTTCTCTGCTGCCCTGTACTCTCTCCCCTCAACCCTCCATTTTTCATTTTCTAAAGTGATTTTCCATTGGTAGAACAGTTAAGTCAAAATTGGTATCTATTTCACAAGTAATAAGAGGTAAAGTTTAGGTATCTAACAATTCCTTAAGCCACTTGTGACCGTGACTTCTCTTTTGAGATGGGCTCTCACTATGTAGCCCACTCTGGCTTTGAAGTCACAATCCTCCATCTTCCGGCTTCCAAGTACACAGGCAAATCTGCCTCATTGTATGATTCTGATACTTTAAGGAACCATTTAAACTCTTTTTCCAGAAGAATAAGGGCTGTGGGGAAGTGGTCATTGCATCATCTTGAGTGACAAGAGGGATCGTCAATGCAAATTAAGATGAAAAGTGTGTATGAAAAAAGTGCATCAAAACTACATTTTTCACAGAGGAAACATTTCCATTGCTCAACGTCCATACCATATAAGAACAAGAAGGAAAGGAGAGATATTTGTGACTTACATGTGTTATAATGTGACTGAAATATGTTATCACAGTGCCATGAAGTCTAAATTACTGATTATTTTTAAAATACAGGTTTTAACAACATGATTGCATCATTGGAAAATTATTTCACTATTTTTGGTTAACAATTATTTTATGTTGTAATTTTTAAAGTCTATTAACTATGGGGTATTTTCGCCTCACTTTCATTTATAAGGAACTAGAGGTTTCAGGATGATCCTTGCAAGTTATTCTCTATAAAAACACATTCTGGGCCTGGAGAGATGACTCAGTGATTAAGAGCACTGACTGTTCTTGCAGAGTAGCCTGGTTCAGTTCCCAGCACCCACATGGCTGCCAACAACTGTTCGTAACTTGAGTTCCAGGAGTTCTTGACCCTTGTCTAGCATCCTTAGGCACTGCAGGTATGGGTACACTTACATATATGTAGGTAAAACACTCATACACAGAAAATTAAAATAACTAAATATTTTTTAAAACATACATTCTATTTATTTAGTAATAAAATTAACAGAAAGTTCAGTATCAAGGCCACTATATTTTCTCTTTTAGTAATTCTCTTTCACAGATAGACAATTTTATACAGTACTTAAGAAAACTGAGGTAAATGTTATGGATGGATACAATAACTCCCACCATGGGGCTAACTGGTAAAACTGTCATGACTACCTTGATCTTTATTATCATTTCTGTTTGCACATAGAACTACAAAAGTTAATTACTTTACACAATAAATTGGCTAGTAAATGACATAGCCTGACCTCCTCCCAGCAATCTCACATCTAGTTTCTTGATAGTAACCCAGACATTTATCTGTGGGGTTTTAGTTGTCATTCTATGAAGATAAATAATTGTTTATGCCAGGCTGAATTTGTGAAAAAGTTAAACTTGATCCAGGGGCAGCATGCTTCTCTGTGAGACTCTCTTGTAGACTCCTTTAGAAGGGAGGCTCTTGCAAAGACCCAACTGAAACCTTAGTAACAAGGCTTATCTAAAAGATTTGGTGTGCTGAACACTTAAAAATCAGCAGGCCAGAGTCTCCTGGGAGAATAAACTGCCCAATTTCTGCTCATATTACAGATAAAATGCACAGCACTTGAATGGTTTTCTTTCTAAACTCCTCCCTGGCCTCAGCATCTTATTATCAAAGAGTCACAGAGTCAAAGAAAATAAACTGTATCTAGAGTCTATGGTACCCGTTCATCTCTGTCATCAGTGTTCAAAAGGGTTATACTACATTCATGGCAAGTCTGCCTACATCCATTCCAGTTTTTACTGTCATTGATAAAATAATATTTTGTGCCACAACAGAACCAATGTCCTTCAAGGCATTTTCCTGCAACATTGAAGGTGAATCATTAAACTCTTATCTGGTATTCTGTTAGTCATAGCAATGAGTTTATTAAGCCTCTATAAGTAAATAAAATCTCACAACTCTTCAAACTTAAGCTTTTCCCATATCTTATAACTCTCGAAAATCAAAATTCTAGAGTGCTAAGAGATTTCTGCACACCCATGTCCCATGTAACATTGTTTATAAAAGCCAATATATACAAAGGAACTTCAATTTCAAATCATTGATACGTGGGTAGAGAAAATGAAGTACACCTACATAGAAGAATATTATTTTACCTTTAAAAGGAAGAAAACCCATCTGGGAATGGTCAATCAGACCTATAATCCCAGCCTAAAGCAGGGGATCATCACCATTCTGAGTCCAACCAGCTCAGGATACAGAGTTAAGACCCTGTCTCTCACCTCTCCCATAAAAAGAAAAATCCTAACATATGTGAGGATGTGTATGAACTTGAGGATATAATGCTAAGTGGAACAAGCCAGGCACAGGATAATACTTCATGATTCCATTCATAGAAGTTTTCTAACATAGCCATAATCTAAGAAGCAGAGGCTTAAAACACTCGGTACTAGAGGAAGGGACAACAGAAAAGTTTTAGGTCAGACAGTTTCAGTTACACAATACAATTAAATTTTAGAGATTTGCTGTTAACACAAAAGTTGTACCAACTCCATTCATTTAAAATTTTTTTCAAATGAATGATAACTGTTCTTACCATAAAAAGAAAAAAGAGATAGATGAAGAAGCATTTGAAGAAGTTAGCCTGTTTTCCTGATTGTGGTAATGGTTTCACCGGTATGTCTGTATACCCAAACTTATCAAGTTGAATATGTTACAATATGTGCCATTTTGTGGAGCAATAATAATACAATAAAATTGAGATACTTCTCTGTGATGCTTGGGATAAGTACAGTGTACTAGTAGACTGTATGTCCAGCCTTGTTTTCCTAGTTGACTAGGTAGCTCAGGCTGGTTTTGAACTTGCTGTGTACTGCACAATGATCATAAATTTGCAATCCTCCTGCCTCAGTTTCCTAATTGTTCAGATTATAGCATTATACCCTTATATACAGATAATAAAGCCATTTTAAGATTATAAACTAAAATATTTTTAGTTCAGAAATGCCAAGAGCATTATTTTAGGATTTGTTTCCTTTCATATATTTTATAGTGTACCAGTTTTTAAAATATTATCGATCATTTAATAGTGAAGATAATAAATTACTATCACAGAACAGTGAGATTCTATAGAAATTCATTGTAAACTAAATCCTGAACAAATGATTTAACATTATTGATTTGTGAATTAAAGATAACCAGCCCCAATGCAAAAGAGAAAAGTTTATTGATATTTCATATCATTATCTCTTGGGCATGATTAGTGTCATAATTACACATAGCTGCACAAGTGTGGGTGCTATGATAAAGCTCATATATGTGCTGTAGGGAGGATATTACAGGAACAGATAGGTCAACTATCTGAAGCAAAAATAAAATGAAAACACACATACATAAACATACAATTATTTTTATAATTGCACTCATATAAAAGCCCTTCAGTCATTCTTAGCCTAATTATTTAGTAAATATACTCTTACTGACAGCTTCCATATTCCATGTCACAAACAAAGTGGGAGACTCGGATTTGCTCACAGGAGCAAAATGACCTGAATTTTCAAGGGAGAAAACACACTATTTCATTTCCTATGGTCAGGAGGACTACCAGAATGGCCCTGAGTACTAGAACCTATAAGGGTCTACTAATCTGAACAGGTTTGTGAGGCTCCAGTTCTCTACCTGAAATAAGGAAACCCATTTATATTTAAGAGATCCACATTGCCCATGAACCCACAGGTAACAAGCTTATACACTGCATGTTACATCACAAAGCTTTGAGAGAAGAAACAATATGAAATAATTTGGTATTTTATTCAAGATTTCCTCCATACCTGTAGACTTTAAACAATTTAAAATGATCTTATTTTTCCCATGACAGCTCTTTCTTTGTTAGGTTTTTGAGGCTCTCATATTCTATAGACTTATTTTTCAACATTTCATCTTTTGACTTCATTACATATAGCATGATGTGGTACTCTTGAATGAGGTTTAGAATTTCCTGGTGATGTTTCCTTGACTGTGCTGAAAAACTAAAACTAATATCACATACAATACGAAAATTATTATAAAAGAGTAAAAACTGAAAATTGAGAGAAAACCTCCTGTCGACTACTGACACATAGAAATGGAAACATGGTCTTCTCACTACCAATAATGTGTAAAAAGCAAGAATTCATCACTATCACTTGAGTGTAAAATAAATGAAGTATCTGAATAAAATTGTGATAGGAACCCCTTATATTTCAGATACTTCATCTTTTCACAGAACACACATAAATAAAACCAAAGGAAAAAAATTAGTCAACAAAATGCATCATGAAAATAAGATCATGAAGAAATGGCATAATTATTATTGGAGCAGATGGAATTTCCGTAGAAGTGTCCTATCAAAACATGTAGCTGTTGTTGAACATGGACTATCAGTGAGTTTTCCTGAAGATGAGATGGAAATTCAAATAAAAGGTAGACTCAAGATCTTCTGGTGTCTTCTTATAGATCCCATTTCTTTTTAAAAAAATGCATCTAAATATTTTGTGTGTTTACATGTGTGTGGTTGTCAGATAACAACTTTAAAAATCAGTTCTCTCCTACCATGTAGGTCCTGGGGATCCAACCTAGGTGGTCAGGCTTAACAGAAAACCCTGTGCCAGCTGAACTATCTTGCTGGTCCTGAGTCAGTCTTTTTACTTAACCATGTCCTTCTCTCCATTTCCCCAGTTCTATGCTTGGTTTTCGTCTGCTTGATTTTGCATGGGTCTTGTGCATGCTGAAACCACTGCTATAGGCTATTATGAGCAAGGTCCCAGGACCTGGAAGACTCTGGTTCCGTGTGGTCATGCACCTCCTCTTCTGGGTCTTAACAATTTTTCCATCCCTCTTCCATAATTGTTCCTGAGCCTTGGGTGCATTACATCTAATATAGAAGTCCTGTTTGTTCAAATATCTAAGCTCTGCAGATACTTATTATTTACACTTTGGCTATTTGTGGCCTTTTGTGTTGATTATCTTCTGTTACATGAGGAGCTTCATTGATGAGAGTTGAGAGAAGTATTAGTATTCTCTCTACCCATTGTCCTACTGTGTTCTGTGAGCCTTAGATGAAGAGGCTGCATTGTACACTGTCACTTAGGGTTGGGCATCTCAGGAATACTTATTCTCTGTGTGTAACCAGCTACAGAATTCTATAATAGTCTTCATTTGTTGCAAAAGAAATCAAAAAGCTTCTTTGATGAGTAGTGACTGGCATACTTGTTTGTAAATATAGGGATCCATGTTTAGCCTATAATAAGAAATTACTTTTGTCTAGGGATGTGACAGCCTTAGGGTTTTCTCTAAGATCTTTGACCTCTCCAGCCATCTATATTTGGCTATGTTTACAGTGCCACACATGACTTCCCTTCAATTGAGTTGACTTTAAGTTAAATTAGGTAGCTTTTGATTACCCCCAAGAAAAAAATGTCACTACTGGGCCAATATAGCTAGCTCTGCCTTAAAACTGTTGTTCTACATTAGTGATTGTGTAGTGTCCTCCAAAATTATGAGAGTTAGCTAACAAAAGGAGGTTTCTCTTGTCTGGTGCTGTTTCTCACTATATAGCCTTCAGCTATATAGTGAGAATGAATTCATATAACCCTTGTATGTGTAATTTTTCAGTAGGCTTTTGAAATAATACAATTCCCTCTAGTTTTTCATACCAGCTAAACATTATTTATCTCTCTTCTCTCTCTCTCTGTCTGTCTAACTGTTCCTCCTCTCTCCCCAGGTAAAGTGCCCCCATTTAACCCTACTTAATACCTGTCTCCTATGATCTCCCTATTCTTGAGTTCCTTCTTCCTTTTACCCCCATACTTCCTTGGATAACCCTCCTTCCTCCCCTCCTGGTTACATACCCCCATTTTACCCATCCCCCTCTTGGTAACATCTGCCTCCTACTCGTCTCTCTCAGGCTCCTTCTTTCCCTTTATCTCCAAGCTTTTTTTCAATTTTCTGGGATCCTGCAATTCCATCAGGATATATACTCACATATAACAATTTGGTGCTAAGCTCCACAAATGAGAACTTTCGTCATTTAGTTTCTGAGTCTATGTTACTTCATTTAGTATAACAGTTTCTAGTTCCATCAATTTACCTGCAACTTTTATGATATTGCCTTTCTTTACCAATGAGTAGAACACCATTGTGTAATGTACCCCCATTTCATTATCCATTTATCAGTTGAGGGACATTTAGGTTGTTTGCATTTCTTAGCAGGGTAGTCTGCAGGTCTCAGCAGAAAGATCATGAGGGGGCCTATGGGCAAGGTGGGGAAAATTTCTTCCTATTGAAGAAATAAGAGATATTCTGCATCTGCCTTTAACAAATGAACATTTGGCTACATATTCCTATGTATAGGAATTCCTGCTTTAGAATATATTTGCTAGAACACTTTATTATCTTTAAAGTTAATCACAGATAGAACCTCAAAAAACAAAAACCACAGTCCCATCTATATACAGGCTTCCTTTGGGCATAATTTTATTTACAAATCTCATTGGTATGGGAACCATCAACCCATTGAATCTAAGTAAAGAAAATCATGAAGGCTGGTTTCTTATTTGCACATGCTCCACTTACATATATAATGTTTCACATTCATGAAAATCCCAAAATTGTCAGTGCTAGCCATCCCTTAATTATATATACAAATAATTTCAGAAACATCTAGTTTAAATTGGCCTAACCTTGAAGTATATTTAAGTGATTGAAAACTATACTTTTCAAGTCCTGCATCAAATAGTAAAGTACTTAAAATCCCTTATGATTCCTAATTTTATTGCTTGTTTATTTTGTTTTGTTTTGGGTTTTTGGGGGGGGGTGTCCTGGAAACATTTTACATGCAGGAGAGAGGGATGTGAACTTTTTTTTTTATGAAAACACTTACAGGAAGCAATTTATTAACAGAATATATTCTGAGAAGTCCTGTTCACAAATGGCAACCACAGTGACCCTCTTACTGCAGGTGCTGTCAGAGAGTGTGTCCCAGGCACCTGATTCTTTCAAGGGGCAGGGCCTGCTGTGAAGAACTGACTGTAGACAGTTATCCATGGAAGGAATGGCATCTGGGCGCCATCTTGGGACAGACTCCGCGAGCCACCAGAAATTTGTGGGGACGGGCATGGAGAGAAAGATGACTCCAGTATCTGACCTATGTGTATGTGAGAGGGGGCATTTACTGACCTGGGGCAAGACTGTGGGCCCAAGATGCATGGGCAAAAGATAACGGAGACTGTGGGCAGGTGCAGAAGCAATCTGGAAAGGTGGGTCGACCTGTGCAGCGCTGGGTGCATGGTGCTCCTTTCTTTGTAATTTGCTCCATTTACCTCCTCCCCACCCAAGATATAAAATGAGAAATTCACATAAGGATATGTCATATGCTTTGTCTGATAGCACAAGAGATCCTGAGAGAACTCGGGTGACAAATTGGCGTAGTTCAGCCCCAGTAAATGAACCAGCCCTGGGGATATGGGTTTGGGGACAAGTGCTGTTCCCACCAGCTCTGTGGCAGGCCGGCTGGGCTCTGATTCCCAAATCCAAGAGCAGCTGCCAGGAACCCAAGGGAGAAGGCAATCAAACCCCATATGCTTAATGGGGTTAGTGATAGTCACATGGGTTATACATTGGATTATAAAATCTGTAAGTAAAAAGAGACCAGCCATCCAGAAGTGTGGGTCACAGCTATGTTTTAAAGGTGGGAGTATGTTGTGGGCATATGAAGATTTGTTAAAGGTTATCCAGAGGCTAGAAAAACTTTTGCCAGCTATGGACACAAACTGAGAGCCCAGATAGGGGGCATGGCTACTTTGCATAGTAAAAGATGTTCCCTAGGCAGGGGAAGCGGAAAAGGCTAAGGCGGTCCTGGCAAGTCCAGTCACAGAGCTTGAGAGGGGGGAAAAAAGGGACACTTTAACTTGTGTAAGTACCAAGGACTCAGCGGAAAAGACAGATAATAGTAAAAATAAAAAGGAGATGACATGAAAATAAAAGTAGCTAAAGCTGCCCCTCAGATTCAACTATTGATACAAAAGGGGAGAAAAGCTAACAGTGCTATAGCTAGGAAATATTCCATATTGGAACTGCTAAAACTAGGAAAAACTTACAAGCAAGCAATCAAAGACCCCCTAGCCACATGGCTTGTGAGATTGAGGAACATGGAAGTAAATGACGTCAGTCTAAGTCCTTCAGAAGCTTCACAGCTGAGTTATATAACCACCTATTCATCCTTCCAATATAGGGTGTTCACAGTAGGCCAAAGCAAGAGGGCATAGTCCTTAATGGGGTGGCTGGTTGAAAGCATTAAAGATACATGGTTGTCACAAAGGGAAACTAACATGATTATCAGGGGCTGGAGGACTATAAAGTAGGGGCAGGCAAAACTGAGAGAACAAGGTATGAAAAAACAATACATGATGTCCAGTTCACTAGGCCAGATTAGATTGTGTTCACCAGGGATATGAAGGAAAGCTTAATTCAACTGGGACCTCAAGAATGGTATGGATTTTTAATGGTTTTGATAAGCCCTTTAATGGGACAGGATCTTTGTAAAGTGAGGGACGTTTTAGCAAATCTAAATGATTCTGACCAGCATGTAAAATGTGTGTCTGTAAAATAACAGAAGAAACTATGAGAGATATAAAAAAGACCAGACAGAAAAATAGTCCATTTGGGTTATCTAAGACAAATGTGGCAAGACTTATGTCAAGCCAAAATTCCAAGAGAAAAGATTGATAGAAAACCAAGGGCAGTACTAAGGAGTTTCTGGAATACTTTAAAACCCAGAAGAACAGTTTACAAAAGGCATTCAAAGAATAAAAACTGTCCCAGGGGTGGTTAAGAATCAACAGCAATTAAATAAGATGCATTTTCTTCTCAAAAAGGCTGTACTGGGGTGGAAGCACGTTTCCCATCAAGTTCTCCCCCAGTAACCAGGTGTGGTCAATGGGGGAGATGACAGATATGGGTACAGTCAGGAGGCAGACACAGGGCCTGACTGACTCAGGGAATCAACAAGTGCAGCAGGACAGGTGAAACCCCCTGCCTCCTTAGCCCAGTGCTGGGTCAGGCAACTGGAGCCAACACCTATAAGTGTATCAAGAATAAAAGAATACAAAGGGACCCCATGCAAAATCCTCCAAGTGTGAAATGACTCCAAAGGGATAACTAAAAATGGTAAAGAGCTAACCAAATTAATGCCTCGTACCAATGCTTTGTACCTAACAAGAATCTACGGAGAAAACAGTTAATACGAATGGACAAAACCTTTCCATGCTATGTGAGACTTTGGGTATGATTGATTTAATATATGTTAACCTTCCTTCGAGTGTTTTTCAGATCTGAAACCCATTTAAAAGATACCTGAAGAAGCAAAGGCCATCTACAGATGTAAGATTCTTGGGAGTTTTATGGTAGGGTAAGATGAAGACAGAGACTCCCAAACTATACAACTGTTAAGAAAATCTACAGTACCAGGGGTGTGTTGCCCCCCTATGAGCTGTCGGTCAGTGAGAGATCCTAAAGGTCCTCAAATTCATCAAAGCTTTTGCCACTAATGTTGGTTGTACACTTGATAGGTCAGTAAGATCATGTTGCTGAAGATGCTGTATGTTGTGAGCACAGGAGGAGATGGAGCTGAGACTAAGCCAAAACGCTCAATGCCACTGGATAGAAGATGTTCATATTGTCAGAAGGCACTATGCAGATGATTAGCGAAGAAAGGATCCCCTATAATTCTGCTCAACAATATACCCCACGTGCTGCACACTATGGACATGCCAAGCAATGCCTGCAAGTGCAATAATGGCTCGACCAACATACGTACAACTGACAAATTTCTAATTGGATAAGGCCCACTCCTATGGGTAAAACACACATCTGGTGCTCTAGACCAGGCCAATGCCTTGTGTTGAGAAAGGCTACAGGCCTTAGCGGGTACAAGTATACTGTTTAATGAATATAGTACTCCAACAAGGATATATTCTAGGCCTTTTTAATTACATTCGTATTTGTCTACTTCCTTCTATTTGTCTTTATAGTAAAAGAAACACCACTGATGTAAATAAATGGCCACAACAAAAAGATGAATAATGGTGAGGCCCAAGAAGTCATTATCTCACTGTGATAAAAGAGAGATCGTACTATATCTTCACCCCTCCAAGGCTCAGGGACCTTAGCAGAAGATTGGCAGAAAGATTGTAAAAGTGGAAGAAATGCGTGGAGTGTGTCCCAGGCATCTGATTACTCTGAGGGGCAGGGACTGCTGCAGAGAATTGACTGCAAAGAGTTAACATGTAGGGAGGGGTTTGTGGGATCCATCTTGGGACAGAGACGTGAGCCACCAGAGAGCCGTGAGCCACCAGAAACACGTGGCGGGGGGTGTGGAGAGAAAGATGGCCCTGGTGCCTACCCACATGGACACAAGAGGGGGCATTTACCAACCTGGGGTGAGACTGCAGGCTCAAGATGCATGGGCAAAAGTTAACGGAGTCTGGGAGCAGTACCGGAAGTGATCTGAAATGGCAGGCCGAGCTACACATAGCTCAGTGCCAGGTTCTTATTTTTTTGTAAGTTCTTCCACTTACCACCTCCCTATCCAAGATATAAAATTAAAAATTCACATAAAGATATGTTATATGGCTTATCTGATAGTGCAAGAGGACCTGAGAGAACTTGGGTGACAGAGGGCTTGTTAGTAACACCTTCAGTTCGTGCAATTTTCATCCCTTAGCAAGCCAGAGCTCTGAGGGCTGACTGAGCTCCAGGGGTTTTGGACCTGTTCCCTCCAGTGGCCCAGAGTTTGATATGCAGGGAAGTGATATCTAGCTCCTTGCACCTCCCGGCCACATCCTAGGCAGCCCACTTGGCTGCATGTGGAGAAGACTGATCTTGGTCAGCCTTCACCTTCATTCTACCAGGTGCTCAGCAGATGATTTCCTTGCCAGAAAGATCAGTGACATGGAAAAAAGTATCATTGAAGAAAGCAAATATGTGGCAGAAACCTGAGATGTTCTCTCCTTCAGCCACGTGAGGTCCAAGGCTGATGACATTCTTCCATCTTCTCCCAGGCCTTTTGAAGTGCCATGCCTCCATATGGTCTCCAGACCCCACCAGTGGAAAGGGGGGTGTGAATTTTTTTAAGAGTGCACAGGGTAGTGGTTTATTTACAGAAGAGTGAGCACCCCATCTTTATGGCTGCACTATAAAGTCCACACTCAAATACATATCCTGTGACTTCCCGACAGCCACACAAAATTGTGAGACAGGTGCCCCTTGGTGTCCTCAGCTTATATATACTTTGTGCCTCCCACCCGCATGCAACTAAGGCCGACTGACTTGGTGGGAGGGGTAACTGACTCCCTCCTCAGCAGGCTGAGCAGGGCTTAGGAGCAAGCCAGTAAGCAGTGTTCCTCCATGGCCTGTGCTCCAGCTCTTGCTTCCACATTCATGCCCTGAGTTCCTACCTTGGGCTCCCTGATGAACTGTGACCCAGGACAAGTAAAATAAATATAGCCTTTCCTCCCCAAGTTGGCAGTGGTAGGAGTGTTTTGTCACAGCAATGAAGAATCAAACTAGGACATCCTATACACAACCTCCATTCCTGTGGGAGGAAAGGCTGTTTATCCTTTATGGCTAATAAAGCCATCTGCATCTGCTCAGGTCAAATTTCATTTCTATTTCTTTATTATGTTGTCTTTCATCCTGAATTCTAACAAATTCCATTTAACTCATAAAGGAGATGAGTAAGTTATGATTTGGTATAAGATAAACAATGAAAACACAATGGGGCATTTTGAGGGAAATGAGTGTGAACAAAAAACTCGCACCAGAAATGACAATGATATGAATTGCAAAACTCAGAGGATGCATAGAACTTGGGAACACATAGGTAGATAAGATACTTTGATATTTTTTTCAAGTGCTAAACCCAAGAAAAATGGTAACACATTCCAGAACGTCTTTGTATGAGAAAAAAATTATGGAACTCTATCCAACAGTTTATACAAAAGAACACACAAAATTTGTATGTTATGCACAATATTGAATTAAATTATTTTTCACAGTGAGTAGAATAATCTGGTAATTTCTTTTAACAATAAAATAACAAGTCTTTAGTGACTTATAAATAAGAAAGACATCTGAGTAATAAGCTGCTGGTTTCAACTGAATAATCCCAAAGCCTCACTTTGCCAAAAAGTTTTAAAATACTCTAAGTGATTTACATCAATAAAACAACATATTGTCGATGTAGTAAAATAAATATTTTCATCTCGATTTATAATATTGAGGTTTCAAATGCAAAACAAAACAAAAAAAGCAGAGAAATGTAATTAATAAAATTCCTTCCAAGAAACAAGTACATTCATACTGCAATGAAATTTCTACCTTTAGCCGCAAATGTCTGGCGTTTAATAGATGAGGAGGGATGTGGACATGGCAGCCCACACCTGTAATCCCAGCATGTGGGAAGGAAGCAGAAGCTGGAGGATTGCCACAGCTCAAGGCCTGCTTCTTTGGCATAGCAAGTTCCAGTCCAGGCTGAAGTACATAGCAAGATCCTCTCTTCAAAACAAAACAAACAAACAAAAACAAATGTGGAAAAAAATTTAATCTACATAAGCAGTCCAGAAAAAGTTGTATCACTGGCAACTGACAAGCAGGTATTAATGGAGTCTCCCCTAAATCCATTGTTTACCTATTATGTAAACTGGGAATACATATAAAAAAGATTTCTTGTATAGCTGTATTAATTCAACAATGAACCTGAAAATTTTGTAGCCAATTTTGAAAGAGATGTATCTTTGCTCTGGAAACTGTGATTGAGTATGTTAAAGCTATAATGAAATGGTTCTTCTAATAAAATTAATTAATTAATTAATTAAAATATATTAAAGGATTTCTTGACATCACCAAAGTGTCTTGAGGCTTGCTGAACCACCTAATCTCTCTCTCCACAAAGGAAAGACAGTTGGGCCCAACTGCATGAGAGTCTTCTGTGTCATCACAACCTCTCTGATTCAAGAGATGGCAATGGGCATGTCCAGACCTGAGAAAACAGCACACATCTGGCCTACAAGGTTGGGGAGGGGGCTTGGTTTCATATCTATGATCCCAGCACTTTGGAAGTCTGGACAGGAAGATCAAGAGATCAAACACATCCTCCACTGTATAGTGACTTGGAGGCCAGCCTGGTCTATGAAACCCTATCCATCCAAAACCAAAAACAAGTCAAACAACCCAAAATCTGAGGACTGTAAGAATAAGAGAAGTCATATTGCTTCTTTTAACCCCAAGTTTGTGGTCTTTGTTGGTGCATTCCTAGGAATCTAAGACAATAAAACAATATAAATTTGAAATTTTAGTTAAAAGTACAAATATTTTAAAAGGCAACAGTTACCAAAATTAACAGTAGATAAAATGTCTGACTAGCCCTAAGTCTGTTAAAGAAATGTTATTCCTAATTAAGTAAATACCTTCACACAGAGATTGCCAGGTCCAGATCATCATCCCACTAATAAACTTGATCCATGATTGAACAAAATAAAATATTAACTCTACCTAAAATTAAACTTTCAAAATGTGGAGAGAAGGTAAATACAACTTCTAAATAAAAATAAAGCCAGTATTTTCCCATATCAAAACCAGAAAATTCTTTCTAAAAATAGGTAGCCACATGGCTCACATCTGTCTGTAACTCTAGTTCCAGAGGATCAGTGCATTTCACTCCAGGGTTCTAGACATGTAAAGTGGAACTTGTGTCATTCCAAAACTAGTGACATAGATCACTGAAAAGAATAAAATAATTCACACATTGACCCAAACAGTTACCATCAAATTATTTTATAGAAAGGTACCGAATAGTTCAGTGTAAGAAAAACAGTATTTCACCAAATACAGCAAACACCTAGAGAGCCATGGGGAAATCATTGTGAACTTCATTCAACACTTTGCTCAAAAACACTAACTTGAGGGGCTGCAGAGAGGGCTCGGTAAGAATGCTCCCTGCTCGTTCAGCGGACCTGAGTTCAGTTCTCACACCCATGGTGGGTGGCTCACATTTGCCTGTAACTCCAGCTCCAGGAGATCTGAGTTCCTCTACTGGTCCTCTGCAGCCACCTGCATATACCTGATAAACATGTTCACAGAAACACACATAAGTTAAAATATCAAAAAATTAAAATAATTAAACTGACATTGGTATAAACTAAATATGTAAATCAAACATAGAAAATGATAAATCAGGCTTCAAAATTTTTAAAACTTCTTCAATGGTGTAGTTCAAAATGTGAAGAGGCAAGATAGTATAGGAAAACAGATTTATTAAACATGTATCTAACAAAGGATTCGTATTGAAACTGCATAAAGAACATTTACAGTGCAGTAATTAGAAGACAGATAAACCCATCCAAAAAAGAAGCAAAAATGGAAAGGCACTTGACAAAGAAAAAAGACTCAAATGACAAATAAACACATGAAAACATACTTCTCAGTGATGAATGGGTCACAAAATGAATCAAGAAGGAAATATTTTTAAACTCCTGGAAATAAATGAAAACACATTACACCAAAACTTCTCAGGCACATAGAAAGGAGTCCTAAGAAGGAAATTTATATCTCTAGTTAGCTGCATGGGAAAAAACATCAGAAAAAGCACAAATAAATAGCTTAGTGATGCACCACTAGTGTTTTGGAAAATTAATACCAAGCGAGATTGCACAGAGGAATGGCACATAGCAGTAGTCAAATTCGGAGTCCTCTATAAGCCAGTGGGTGGTCAGAGAGGGGGCTCATGACCAAGAGAACTCTTGACCCCAAGGAGAAGCAGGGCAGGACTTAAAAAGCTTAAAAACACAATTATATCATGACAGGGGTAAAGCCAATAATCATAGTTACAGCAGATCATCATAGTTACACCAGACCAGGGGCAGGTCAGTTAACAAAGAGGTATACAATTAACAAAAAGTTTTGGTTATGAACAAACCAAGTTTCTCAGAATGCAGAAACGGTAGGCTCCATAGAGATGCAGGTAGAGCTGAGAGGGGGGACGTGCTATCTCGACCTTCTACCTGGCTACTTGTAAGTTTCTCAGTATTGTAGAAACAATGTACTACTGGAAAATACCTGCATGAGACCATCTGCCTGGCTGGCTGCAGTGGGAATGGCTGGGCAAAAACACAGGGTGAAGTAAAAGTCAGCTAGCAAAAAACGGAGTTAGTTTTGCCATTTCAGAAACAAACCCAAACCAAGTATATGGGAAGAAATAATAGAAATAAGGGCAGAAATTGATGAAATAAAAACAAACAAAAATTAATGAATCTAAGAGCTGGTTCTTTGAGGGAAAAAAAAGTATTACAGACCCTTAGCTGAGTTAACAGAAAGATAGAGAAAGGCCATGCATGGTGGCACATGCATTAGATCCCAGCACTCAGGAGGCAGAGGCAGGTAGATCTTTGTGAGTTTCAGGACATCCTGGTCAACATAGTGAGTTCCTAGCCAGCTGGAGCTACAGGGAGACCCTGTCTCAATAAGACCAAAAAAAAAGAAAGAAGACACCCAAATTCATAAATTAAAAAAAAATCACATTGTGTGTGTGTGTGTGTGTGTGTGTTCCTCAACAAGGTCTCTCAGTATCCCAGCTGAAACTCACTATATTATGGAGACCAGCTGCTTTTGATTTCACAGAGATTTGCCTATGTCTGCCTCCTGAGTGCTGGGATTAAAGGAATGCACTACCACACCCAACATAGATAGATAGATAGATAGATAGATAGATAGATAGATAGATAGATAGATAGATAGATAATAGATAGATTAGATGGATGATAGATAGATAGATGATAGATAGATAGATAGATAGATAGACAGATAGATAATAGATGATAGATAGATAGATAAAGCAAGAAAGAACCTTATTGATTAGACATTATCTATCACAGATATCTCTTTTCAGAGATGGAGAACCACCCTGGGGAACTTAAATGACTGCTTAACACAAAGTTAGATAGATAGATAGATAGATAGATAGATAGATAGATAGAGGATAGATTTATGGATGATAGAAAGACAGAGGATAGATAGATGATAGATAGATACATAGATACATAGATAGATATATAGATGGATGGATGGATAGATAGATAGATAGATGATAGATAGATACAGTGTTGGATAGCTTTAGTGTTAACTTGACTCACCTGGGTTGAGGGAGACTGAATTGAGAAATTTCCTTCATTGGAATGGCCAGTGGCCATGTCTGTGGAGCATCTTGATTGTTGAATGATGTGGGAGGGCCCAGTCCATTGTGGGTGGTGCCACCCCTGGGAAAGAGGGCCTGTGTTGCATAAGAAAGCAGGCTGTGCAGGAGCCAGGGGAGCAAGCCAGTAAGCAGTGATCCTCCATGGCCTGGGCTCCAGCTCCTGACTCCAGGTTCCTGCCCTGAGTTCCTACCTTGGGCTCCCTGATGAACTGTGACCTGGGAGATGTAAGACAAATAAACCATTTCCTCCTCATGTTGGTAGTGTCAAAGTGTTTTTTCACAGCAATTGAGAGACAAACTCAGGTAGATGATAGATGATAGATAGATAGATGATAGATAGATAGATTTTATATATTTATATATGTATATATTAGGTTTAATGCAGTTAACACACACAGTCATAAGGCAATCCCTGGGAGCTATAGACTATATAACAAAACGTTATTGCAAGGCATTAGATACCTCCCTTAGGGTTATTGCTCAGGGACCTCCAAGATTTACAAAACAACATAGGCGATGGACTTGCTCTTGGATGCCTGACACAACATCAAGATAAGACCCTGTGGCTGAAGACACCACACACTTTGGTCAAAGGACCTGGAGAAATCAACCAAGTAATGATATGGAACCCTTTCCTTGAGAGCTGGCTCTCATAGTGTTGGAAGGTGCTGTGCAAGATGCTAAGGTAGAAGAGTAACCAATAATTCTACCCAGCCATGAAGCCTCCGAAACCCAATGACAGGTCTGACAAGATAACCCTGCTGTACAAGAGTGGCACTTGTACTTTGGAAGCAACAAGCAACTATCTAACTGAACCTCAAACCCCCTCACTTGGAGGGAACTAATGCATGGTAGTATAAAACTAGCCAAGAACCCATGGATGGAGATGTTATCGGCCCTAGAGTAGAACCTTTCACTCCCATATCTTCCAGCTGCCTTTTAAATTCTCATCCTTATAGATAAACGCAGCTCTCATATCTTACCAAAGTAGTTTCTTTTCCCAGCTGATGAAGACTGGTAGACAGTTCCACAACTGTTCAGAATGGAGAAGATAAATGACAATGGGGAGTCCAGCCCCAAATGGGACATCTATAACATCCTCTATCCCTAAAATTAAAGGAGCATCATGCAAAAAGGCGGGCAATAAAAGAGCCAGAAGCCTAAAACAATTGCTGTGTGATAACTTCTTATGAACAAAACGGGAATGTTGCTCCAATGAACAAGACATACAAAGGCAAAGCACTCATCGACACGCCAACACGGATAAAGATATATTTGACAGGACACACCCATAGATGTAGAGCCCCAGGCAGTCGGGGGATGCCTATGGAAGGAGAACCATTTTGTTTTGGTTTTGGTTTTGGTTTGGTTTGAAGAAGTAGTTGGAGGAACAGGGGAGAAATTGGAGAGGGAAGAAGTAGGTTGAAATGATAGAAATGATGTGCACATAGTGTGTTCATGTATGAAATCCTCAGACATAAGGAGGCATGATTTTTACAATGTCAAAACCAAAAAAACAAATCATAAGTAAATAACTGTTTATCACCACATATCGCTATAAAGGAAATCAAAAGTGAAAATACTACATGATTTTGAACTTGGATGAAAAAATTGACTGTGACATACAGTATAAATAAAATTGAGAAATATGAATATGGTTATGGATAACAACATATTACAACATTGGTACTGAATTTCTTGGATTTGATCATTTTAGTATAATTTTATAGGAACAATTGCTTGTCCTCGGAGACTACGTAGGTACAGTTTGGGTATTATCATTATTATTATTATTATTATTTGCATTCATTAGATAGCTTCTTACTCTATAGTCCAAGATAACCTCAAACTTGCTCTGCAGCATAGCCTGACCTCAATCTTATGCACCTATAAGATTACAAGGCTGAGCCAGCACACTTAGCTGGCCTCAATAAGTATTACTGTATTAACAACTGGTTCAGCAAGAGATGAGCTAGAGACCATGCAAAATATAAGCAACTTATGATTATGTTTAAGGCTTGTTTGAGAATTCCTTGAAATATTTTTACAACTATTCATCAAGTTTGAAATTATATTTTATGGAAAATAAAACAAATGTTTTGAAAGATGATGACATTTTCTAAATGTAAAAACTAGCACACAGTAACCAAAAAATAAACAGAAACACTGGTACATTGTAGTAACCATGTCATTAAAGCCAAAAGGTATTGAAATGATTTATCCTCTTGTAATGAAATATCCAAATATCAGAAGTTTTTATTTGGTTCTATGGGTGGCTCAGGACACAGAAAGAGCGATTCCTCAGGACCTTGGAGCAAAGGATGCCCACCCTCCAGACAAGCTGTTTTGTGTCCTCCAGGAAGGAAAATGGCTCTGATCTGGTAAGTCAGATTCCAGAAGGTCATTACCTTCCTCCTCCAGCTCCTCTCTCTGTTTGCCCAGTTGACTAAATCCTGTGCTCAGAAACATCTCACTGTGAGCAGTCACAGACTACTGCAGGAAACACAAAAATGACAATGTTCTGTGTTTACCTTTCCTTCTTGTTGCACACTGAATCAGATAACGTGTCCATTCTCTTTTCACAGATGCATGGGTAGGTTTTACCACAGTCACTGTTGTCTATTCTTGTTGAAGTAAAAAATGCACACTTTCCATCCCGACCTTGTAAATTCAATGCTGGTAAATCGCTGTAGAACAAGAAACATAATGGGCATTATTTACAGTTGAAGCTTACATTGAGGTAAACTGTCTTCTTTAAAAAAAAAAAATCTATTAGCAAAAGCCAGGAGTGGAGGCGCACGCCTTTGATGCCATCACACTAGAGGAAGAGGCAGGCAGATCTCTATGTATTCAAGGCCAGCCTCATCTACATGGGCACTTCCAGGCTAGCTGGGAGACAGTGTCTCCAAAAGACCAAAAAATATATATATTTATCACTGGTCAAAATTTACAGAATATAGAAGCATTAATCAGAAACTCAACACTGAAAGATTTTCTTTTTCTCTAAGCTCATTAAAAAGAAATGCCACTTCATCGCTTCCAAATCCTAGTATAAAATAAATATATTTAATATCTTTCAAGACATAAATGACAGCAGATCAGACACAGTGAGACAGACCTGTCATCCCAGCCTTTGGGTTGTAGAGGAAGGAGGACCAGGATTTCAAGGCCACCTTGCTCTACATGAAACCCCATCTTACAGCAACAACAACAAAATAATAAAACTTAAAATCAGTTTTAAAAACTAAAAAGGGAATTTGAAAATATAAATAGTTAGCAAAGTTATTTAAAGACAAACACAGAATTCCTAAGAACAAAACTATAATTATATTTCTAAAACAATCCATAAATAGTTTTATAGAAGATTAGAAGCAAATGTGAACTTCATAATTTACATGGCTGCACGTTAAAATGGGAAGTATAAATAGATAAGAATGTGTGTAAATGCATTTATTTGAATATTTGTAAATAAACATAAAAACTACCTATATACCTATATGTGTCACATGAATGTGGGGAATACTAAAACTCATATCTGTCAGGATGATCCAGTCACTTCACATCACTTTAAAATTTTTATTTGGTTTGACCCTGTGCATCTTAGAACTTACTTCAGAGCTTGTTAGGCATTGTATTGCTTATATTGCTATTAGGAGACATAAGCTTGTTTCTCTCCTTTTTCAAACAGCTTGCTCAGATACTTCTTTATTCTTCCTGTTCTTACCCCTGACCTCCATTTGAAATGAGCAAAGCTGTGTGAAATTTTAGGACACTCTTATAAGGTCCTTTCAGCTCCCACACCAGTGTTAGAGTCTGAATGGTTCCACAAACTCACAGGTTAGATGAGCCACTGTCAGTCCAGTTCCATTTCTTCTCCTGTTTATCATATGATAATCCAATCCAGTAACTGGTTCCATTAACCTGGGACCATAGGAAGTCCTGTAAAGGACATAAAATACATCTCATGATAAAGTTCTCGTCTGTGAGCTGAGTAAACAGAACAACAGGAAAGGGAGGGGCTGTTCCTGTCAGTTCTCTGCTGCCCTGTCCTCTCTCCCCTCAACCCTCCATTTTTCATTTTCTAAAGTGATTTTACATTGGTAGAAGAGTTAAGTCAAAATTGGTATCTATTTCACAAGTAATAAAAGGTAAAGTTTAGGTATCTAACAATTCCTTAAGCCATTTGTGACCGTGACTTCTCTTTTGAGATGTGCTCTCACTCTGTAGCCCACTCTGGCCTTGAATTCTCAATCCTCCTGCTTCCGGCTTCCAAGTACACAGGCAAATCTGCCCATTATATGATTCTGATACTTTAAGGAACCATTTAAACTCTTGTTCCAGGAGAATAAGGGCTGTGGGGAAGTGGTCATTGTGTCATCTTGCGTGACAGGAGGGATCATCAAAGCAAATTAAGGTCAGCAGTGTGTACGAAAAAAGTGCATCAAAACTCCATTTTTCACAAAGGAAACATTTCCGTTGTTCAATGTCCAGACCACATAAGAACAAGGAAAGGAGAGATGTTTGTGACTTAAATGTGGTATAATGTGACTGAAATATATTATCACAGTGCCATGAAGTCTAAATTACTGATTATTTTTAAAATACAGGTTTTAATTTAACAACATGACTGCATCATTGGAAAGTTATTTCACTATTTGTGATTAATAATTACTTAATGTTATAATTTTTAACCTCTATTAAATTTCGGATATTTTCGCCTTTCATTTATAAGAACATCGAGGTTTCAGGATGATCCTTGCCAGTTATTCTCTATAAAAACACAATCTGGGGCTGGAGAGATGACTCAGTGATTAAGAGTACTGACTTTCAGAGTATCCATGTTTATTTCCCTGCACCCACATGGCTGCCAACAACTGTTTGTAACTTGAGTTCCAGGAGTTCTTGACCCTTGTCTAGCATCCTTAGGCACTGCACGTATGGGTACACTTACATATATGTAGGTAAAACACTCATACACAGAAAATTAAAATAACTAAATATTTTTTAAAACATACATTCTATTTATTTAGTAATAAAATTAACAGAGAGTTCGATATCAAAGCCACTATATATTCTTTTTTAGTAATTCTCTTTCAAGGATAGACAACTTTATAAATTACTTAAGAATACTGATGAGGTAAATGTGATGGATGGATGCAATGAATACTGGTAAAACTGTCATGACTTCCATAGTCTTTACTATCATGTCTGTTTGCAGATAGAACCACAGAGGTCAAGTACTTTACACAGTAACTGGCTGGTAAATAACAGAGACTGACCACTTCCCAGCAACTTCACATCTCCTTTCTTGATAGTATCCCAAACTTTTGTCTGTGGGGTTTTAGTTGTCATTCTGTGAAGATAAATAATTGTTGATGCCAGGCTGAATTTGCCAAAGGGTTAAACTTAATCCAGTGAAAGCGTGCATCTCTGTGAGACTCTCCTTTAGAAGGAAGGCTACTGCAAAGACCCAACTGCAACCTTATTAACCGAGCTTATCATAACAGATGCAGTGTGAAGAGTGCTAACAAAGTAGCAGGCCAGAGTCTCCTGGGAGAACTAACTGCCCAATTTCTGCTCATATTACAGAAAAAAACACACAGCACTTGAATGGTGTTCTTTCTAGACTCCTCCCTGGCCTCAGCATCTTATTTTCCAAGGGTAACAGAGTCCAAGAAAATAGTGCATTTAAAGTCTACAGTACCCGTTCATCACGGTCATCGATTTTCAAAAGGGATAAACTGCATTTGCAGCAAGTCTGCGTACATCCATTCCATGTTTTACTGTCCATGATAAAATAATAACATTTTGTGCCAAAACAGAACCAATGTCCTTCAAGGCGTTTTCCTGCAACGTTGAAGGTGAATCGTTAGACTCTTATCTGGTATTCTGTTAGTCAGAGCAATGAGTTTATTAAGCCTCTATAACTAAATAAAATCTCACAACTCTTAAAACTTAAGCTCTTCTCATATCTTATAGCTTTCGAAAATCAAAATTCTAGAGTGGCAGGAGATCTCTGCATTCCCATGTCCCATGCAACATTGTTTATAAAAGCCAACATATAAAAAATTCAATATATAATCATTGATAAATGAAGTATACCTTCATAGAAGAATATTATGTAACATTTAAAAGGAAGAAAATCCATCTGGGAATGTTCAATCATACCTATAATCCAAGCCTAAAGCAGGAGATCATCACCATTTTGAGTCTAGCCAGCCCAGGACACAGAGTTAAGACCCTGACTCTAAACTCTCCCATAAAATGAGAAATCCTAACATATGTGAGAATCTGTATGAACTTGAGAAAATAATGCTAAGTGAAACAAGCCAGGCACAGGATAATACTTCATGATTCCATTCATAGGAGGTTTCTATCATAGCCATAATCTAAGAAACAGAGGCTTAAGACACTCTGTACTAGAGGAAGGGACAACTGGACAGTTTTAGCTTGACAGTTTCAGTTACACAGGATGATTAAATTTTAGAGGTTTGCTGTAACAGAAAAGTTGTCCAAACAGTATGTTAAGTGTTCTTACCATAAAAGGAAAAAAAGAAATAGATGATGAAGCATTTGAAGAAGTTATTCAGTTTTTCTGATTGTGGTGATAGTTTCACTGGTATGTCTGTATTCCCACACTTACAACATTGAATACATTACAGTATGTGCCATTTTCTGGAGCAATAATACCACAATAAAATTGAGATAATTCTGTGTGATGCTTGGGATAACAACAGTGTACTAGTCGACTGTGTGTTCAGCCCTTGTTTTCCTAGGTGACAAAGTAGCTCAGTCTGGTTTTGAACTTGCTCTATACCCCACGATGATCATAAACTTGCAATCCTCCTGCCTCAGTTACCTAATTGTTCAAATTATAGCATTATGCCCTTTTATAAAGATAATAAACATACTGTAATGTATTCAATG
>NW_008342889.1:80287-111160 GCF_000622305.1 Nannospalax galili
TTCAAATTATAGCATTATGCCCTTTTATAAAGATAATAAACATATTTTAAGAATATAAACTAAAATATTTTTAGATCATAAATGCCAAGTGCATTATTTTAGGATTATTTTCCTTTCATACATTTTATAGTGTACCAATTTTTAAAATATTATTGATCATTTAATAGTGAAGATAATAAATTCCTATCATAGAACAGTGAGAGTCTATACAAATTCTTTGTAAACTAAATCCTGAAAAAATGATGAATAATAATTGATTAGTGAATTTAAGATAAACAGCCCCTATGCAAAATAGAAAAGTTTATTGATATTTCATATAATCATCTCTTGGGCATGATTAGTGGCATCCTTACATGGAGCTGCACGAGTGTGGACGCTATGATAAAGCTCATATATGTGCTGCAAGGAGGATATTTCGATCACAGATAGGTCAACTATCTGAACCAAAGACAGAATGAAAACACACACACACAATTATTTTTATAATGGCAACCATATAAAACCCCTTGAGTCATTCTTACCCTAATTATTTAGTAAATACACTCTTACTAACGGCTTCCATATTCCGTGTCACAAACAATGTGGGAGACTCAGATTTGCTCACAGGAGCAAAATGACCTGCATTTTCATGGGAGACAACACAGTATTTCATCGCCTACAGGCAGGAGGAATACCAGGCTGGCCAATAGTGCTAGAAATTATAAGGTTCTACTAATCCAAACAGGTTTGCAAGGCTACAGTTCTCTACTTGAAATGAGGAAACCCACTTATATTTAAGAGTCCCACATTGCCCATGAACCCACAGGTCACGAGCTCATACACTGCATGTAACATCTCAAAGCTTTGAGAGAAGAAACAATATGAAATAAATTCTGTATTTTATTCAAGATTTCCTCCATACCTGTAGACTTTAAACAGTTTAAAGTGATCTTATTTTCCCCATGACATATCTTCCTATCTGTTAGGTTTTTGAGGCTCTCATACTCTATAGACTTATTTTTCAACATTTCTTCCTTTAAGTTCATATCATTTTGCAAGTTGAGATATTCTTCACTTTTTCAAGTTTTTTTGCAGTTTTTTTTTGTTCTTGAACTAAAATTATAGCAGATATAAAGCACAAAAACGTTCTTAAGGAATAAGTACTGAAATTTAAAATAAAAGATAAAAGCCTCGTGTTGACAGCCAACACATACGTTACTTTAATAGTACTGTAACATTTAGAAAATAACACCTCACATAACTCACCATACAAATAGAAACATCAAATTTTTCAGTATCATAAAGTAACATGTGAAATAAATATCTGAATAAAAATATGGTGAAAATGCCTTACTTTTCAATTCCTTCATTTTTTTCCACACTTAACACAAAAATTTCAAATAAGTATGAAAATTAAAAAAAAACTTTCAGTCCATCAACATTTAACACACTATGAAAATCTGAACTAATAAACAGTTAAAAATGGTAAAATTAGTATTGGAGCAATTGAGATAGTCATAGTAGGAAAAAGCACAATCTGGCTATGTAATTGTATTTGATCACAGCCTATTAGTGAGTCTCTCTAAAAAATGTAAGAATTCAAGTACAAGATAAAGCTTAAACTAAAGATCTTATAACATGCACATACGGATTTAATCTTTTGCCTTAGCCAGTCTTTGAAATACACATAGGAAAATATCTAAAGGAAACTTTAATTTCTTTTCAACAACTAACTGTTCCTCAAAGAATGTTTATATCAGGTTCACAGTGATCTGAGCTCAGAAGGCAGACTATCACCCAGTCCTTGGTTATCAGAAGGAATGTGACTATGCATAAGGTAAAATGAGGCAGCTCATCACAGCCGCCAGAGTCATCTGAACAGGTGAGAGGAAAGGACACTATGATGTGCCCAGGAAAAGAAAAGTGAGCCTCTGAGGATGTCCAGACCCGGGTGCACATCCTGTGATTACAGACCAGACAATAGATGGAGCTTGTTGGTAACTACATAATTGGTGTCTAATGTCTTACCTAAACCAAAAACATGTATTTTATTTACTCACTCTGTGTCACCAATGCTACTATGACTGCCATCAGCAGAAGTAAACAAAGGACCCCGAGAGCCACGGCGACGCGATGCCAGGGCATTGTGCACTCTTAAATAAACAAAAGAAAGCAGGAAAATCATCACCAGGGAAAGAGCTTGACCTGCCACTAACCAGAACTTGGGACAACATGTGAAATAAAAAGACAATCGTCTGTAAAATTTTACACAGATCCATCCTACACACTGACTGAAATTGCAGTACCAATATTGTAGATTTCTGGCTGACATACATCCATCATGGAAATTCTATGCACAGAAACAGTTTCATAGGATTTCATTGTTTTATTGTTCACTTTGGTCTTGACCTCTCAGTCTTCCCCACTCAGCTTCACAAGCAGATAGAATGACAGTCATGTGCTGCCTGGCCTGGGACTATAAGATTCCAATGGTGCATCTTTCACAGAGCACTAAAAACAATAGGCCTGATGCTTGTAGGAGAATCCAAACTAGAATGTGAGGTGTGCATTCCACCAAGAGACCACAACCAAGCACACAGAGGAAGGAAAGGTCAGCGAATGTTCTTGAAAAATTAATTTGTAGGCAGTGGTGGATACTCTACAGCAGAACTGCGGTAGGGGCTATCACAGAATCAACTTACTGTTCTTTTCCATAAATTCTACTTTCTCTAGACAATACTGCATTTGTCCTTGTGCATTTGAGGCCTTTAGTGTTTGTAAGCCATACTTTTGATCACCACCATATAAAGAAGTAAAAGTTTTCAACTGAGACTTTAACTGTGACAATATTACAAGGGTAGACAGAAATAAAGAACAGAAAACAGAACTTTGATTCAACGATTTTGGCTGCTTTGTTATTATTAAAGTTTGATAAATAAGACCCTTAAAAGATCTTTGGTTCACGCTGGGTGTGGTGGTGTGCAGTTTTAATACCTGCCTCAGGGAGGCAGAGGCAGCCGGACCTCTATGAGACCAACAGCGAGACGGGACAAGGGAGACCTTGTTAAAAAAACTATACACACATACACAAACACACAAACACACACACACACACATCCTTTGTTCAAGTAAAAGCAATTTTTAATTTTTAGCACATACTTTTTACTTTAGAGTCTAGTTTGTTATTTACTTTAAGGGTTCATGAATTTTTCTTGACCAGATTTGAGTAAAAACATCCTCATGGTCTCTCAAATTCAAATAATTTATTCACTTCTTCATTCATTTTCTGAAAACAAAAAGACCATTGTTCTTCTACTCTGGCCATTGTGTACCAGCCAGAACGCAATGTGCAGGCAGGATGCTGATTTTAACGTCAAACATGTACAATGTATAAGAAACAGAATTCATCTACCTTTGTGGTCAGCTTCTCTGGGCTCTTCAGTATCACCGGACCTTACTCTGTTCTGTAACTCTAAAGGAGACTGAAGAAATCTCACCGTTGTGTAAGTCACCTCCTGGTTGCTCATCTTGGGAGTAAGTGAAGCTGTGTTTGGTGTAAAACTCTTGACTTGATTTTCTGTCTTTAAAAGGTTAAAATATCAACGTTTAGGAACATACCAGGATTTGATGCACTGAGTGTAAAGGGGTGGATTTGCTAAAAGATTACTGATTCTTTAAGGATCTGAATCATATGAACTAAGCCTGATTTACACAAGATGTAAAAGGCTTTTGATACTTCTATTTATATCATTTATTCATCTAGTAGTCACAATAATTAGGAAATGTGGAAAGAATATTAAAATCTGCTAATAAATCATTGTACTATTGACACAGCCAATTTTGTTCCAAATATTCATCCTACAAAAAAACATCAGGCAAAATTGGTACCACCTTAAAACATGGAAACACTTTGTTTTGTGTTTCATTTTGTTTCTTTTTATTTTGTTTTGATTTGTTTTGAGACAGGATCTCCCTCTAGCCCCAGCTGGCCTGGCGCTCACTACGTAGACCAGGCTAGCCTCCATCACACAAAGATCCACCTGCCTCTGCCTGCCGAGTGCTGAGATTAAAGACATGCACCACCACACCAGGGAAACACGGAAACACTTTTAAACTATCAATTCAAATACAAAATTCAAACTTTCTGAAAAAAATCTTTTATTCAAAACTTTGACATATATTCTGATAAACACATAAGGGTGAAAATGTTCTTGTAGTCTTTTGAGTTACATATGTTTCTATCAGACTTTCATAGATGCTATCTCCAAAACTGTTATTTAAAGGTTAGTACTGAAGATGATTAAAAATGTGAATTATAAGTTTGATAAATAACTGTTGCGTTGAAGCCCAAACACCTGTATTTTTAACTATGAATGATTCTACGTGTATGAGCATTTCGTCAACAATTGGTCGTCAATGATGTTCCCAGAGATGTGTATGTAAAAATAAAATTTGTTGATAGGTATTTGTTATCTAAAGTCCATAAAGGACTCATCTGATAATGGATACCAATACAGAAATAATTAAATAAACATACTTATAATTTGCATTTATTCTTATATTAATCAGTATGAGAAGGCAAAGTCTAATAATCAGGTAATATGGAAAACAAATTGTTCATGTATTCCTGTCAAATTATTTTAATCTATGAAATTTTCTAAACATTTCCATTTTTCTTAATTTCTTTAGAAAAAAAGTCTTTCCTATCAGATTTCTTCTAAGTAGGTAAGATAATTTGTAAATCATTCAACCCAATTCAAAAGTCAGTAACTCCACAAATCCCTCTTCCTTGTTCTCTTATTTCATAGCAAAACCCACAGCACATCAAGGAAGAGAAAAAGCCTCTTCATGAATGTGAACTCCAGTTTCCACAGAGCTAATGCTGTTCTCACAGGATCAATAAAGACAGCTTCCCTGTCAGTCTCACTCTCCTGCCACACCGTCTGGAAATCTGAAGTAATAAAACCAGCGTTTACCTGAATCTCAGCCGGGCAGTGATGCAGGTGGAGAGAAGTGGTCCCAGAGAGGACAAGCAGGCTCTCTGTCCTGAGCCCCTCAGAGGCTCCAAGGTGAAAGGCAGAAGTGCGTGGCCGCTGAGGGATCCTCCAGCGCAGTGTTCTGCCCCTCCACGTGACCAAAGTGAAAAGAGGAAATTATGTGATGAAAGCTCATAGTGCCAGGGAAGGAAAGATGGTGAACAGCTACATTGTCCTCCATTAGAAATAAGTACTTGTGCACCAAAAATATGTTCAAAATCGGTAGATGAAGACTGAGCAGATAAAGGAACATGACTTTAGAAAAAAAAAAAAAGCACAAGTATTTTTAGCAGAAATCGAAGATGCTTACAGGAAAACACTAGGAAGAAAAGATGACTAAAACATTTATGTATTTATATGTATGTGTAAGAAATGGTGTATGGTCCTCATCTCCACACTTTACCATCAGAGATTCTCTGTTGTTTAAAGAGATTACTTCAGTTTTTTTGAATTATGTTTCTTGCAGCTCAGTGTATTTTAGGAATGCCTTTAAAACAATCACATTTCACTGTGAAATTCTTGGTGTATTCTGAAATTCTTTGTTTCGTGGGTTGTTTGAGACATGGGTTCCGTGTAGCCCAAGATGGCCTGGAACTTGCTGTAGTGACCAAGCTGGCCTCAATCTCATAGACATCAACATGCCTCTGCCTCCTGAGTGCTGGGATGACCATGAGGGCTTCCAGTTTTTTATCTCTATGTAGTGTTTACTGTGGAAGTTGGTGTTGGTCCGTATGCAGTGGTGCTGGGCATCAAACTCGAGGCCTTGGGCCTATTAGGCGAGTGCTTTACCACTGAGCCACACCCTCAGTTTTTGGGTTTTGTTTATGTTTATGCTGTTTTTGTTTTGGGCTTCTTTGTTGTTTTTTAAACACGGGGTCTTGTTATGCCACTGAGAATGGTCTTCAAATTACTCTATAGCACAGGCTGTTCAAACTCAGGGTCCTGCCTCTGACAATTCAGCACCAGGAGGAGTACAGCTCTATACAACAATGGTTTACAGCCCAGGTTGATCAATTGTTTTCTAAGTAATAAGCATTTCCTCATTTTATAGATATTCAACTACACTTTCCTCCAGACTACTGCATGTTTTCAACATAGGACCTACTCTAGGCTGTGCCTCATCTGGCCTGCTTCTATCCCCTTACGTGGTCCTTAATCTTCTAGATCTCTGAGTCACCACTCAAATCTGCCATTTGTCAGCACACACTAGAGATCAGCCTAAATACAGTCCAGCCATTAATTCATCTCAACAGTGTAAGTACAGGTCCTTGGATGGAGTGTGGATATTCAAACCTTAAGCTTTTTAAAATCATATGTAATAATTAACTACTTGTATATAATTTAGACATTTACAATCCCTTACTTTTGAATACTTGTCATTTACGATATTTTTATTTTCCTGTTTCTTCATTCTTTCTTTTATTTTGTTTGTTTTTGTTGTTATTATGAGCTTAAAAACAATTTGGTCTGTAGACTGGTGAGATGGCTCAACAAATGAAAGTACTTGCTGCACAAACCCAACAACCAGATTTCACAGTAGGTTAGAATCATCTCCCAAAAGTTGTCCTCTGATCTCCCCCCTCACACACACATGCACCTGCACACACAAATAAAAATAATTAAATTAATTTTTTTACTTTGGCCTGTAATTTTGAATACACTCTTAGGAAGCATTTCAAACATGAAGTTTGTCAAGTACATTTAAATAACTTTAGCATATTACCAAATATTCTCTACTCATGGTGTAGTGCAGAGGGGCCTGGCTTGTCATATGCAAAGCCCAAGGCTTGATTCCAAGCACATAATAATAAATAATAATAATAATAAATTAATAATGATAGGAGAGGAAGAAATGGACATTTATTTTTGTAGTCTGTTGCCATAAGATAGACCTTGCCAGAATATATTCAGATCTCCCATAAAAATTCACTGTCATTTGAATAAGACTTTTCCAATTTTCTGTCGTATTTTCTATGAAAACTATTTAAATTGCCCTTTAAATTTCCAGTCTCCACATAGTGGTCAACAATTTTCTTTCTGTAACTTACGTGCCAGGGCATCTACTGCTATCTTTTCACCTCCATGGCATGTACATGGTATACCACACACACACACACACACACACACACACACACACACACCCCACAGGGGAGAAAAACACTCATACATATAAAATAAAAATAAATCCTTTTTTCACTAAAGAAAAGACAAAAACAGGTGACAGTGCTTAGGAAGCACCAGGGGGAGGAGCTGAACAACAGAAGAGGAACTGGTTATGCAGGTAAGACTGACACCCACCTCACCTCACCCGGCCCTGGCTCAGTTCCCTGCTTGTTCTTCATTTACTGACCCCTGGACAGCCTTCGCCCATCACTCTTCAGAGGCTTCCTCATCCTTCAGTGGCCCCTGTGTCCCAGCTTCTCTCCAGACTACTGCATATTCTCAACATAGGACCTACTCTAGGCTGTGTCTCATCTGGCCTGCTTCTATCCCCTTACGTGGTTCTTAATCTTCCAGATCTCTGAATCACCACTCAAATCTGCCACTTGTCAGCACATACCAGAGGTCAGCCAAAACACAGTCCAGCCATTAATTCATCACAACAGTGTATGTACAGGTCCTTGGATGGAGTGTGGAAGCTTCCAGAATACCTGCTGTTAGACATTTTCTTTTCTATCCTCTCATCCAGGATTACAAGATCCCGAGCCTTGTCCTTAAATCTAAGGAATAGATAGTTATTGTCAGGGAGGCTCAGAGGTGATCTGTGGTTGAGGAAATGGCAGAGACACCGCCATCAGAGGACGGCCCGTGTGATGCAGGACCATTTTGAAACCTCCCCAAACTGGCAGTGGTTGTCTCCCTTTTCCAAAAGAAGAGACCATTCGAAGGTAAAGTAACTTACTTAAGGGCATGTCTTTGCTACTCTAGACCTATGTTTAAAATAAGGACTTGCTCAGTACATAGAACATGGACAGAATATAGACTCAGAGCGACCTGGGTTTTCAACAAAGATGAAAACATGAGTTCCAAAACCGAGGAGACGCTACCAGACTGGAAATACCAGCCTGAGCTCCTTGGTGACTTCAGCTAAGTCTCCACATCCTCAAAGTCTTGGATTCACTACAGCACACTGGCAGTGCTATTTCCCCTCATGTTTGCCTTGAGGATTAAAGATACGTAAATAGTGCTTGACCATAACCTGGCAAATGTGTGGTAGGCTTTCATTGAAGATTAAATCGTATTATTTGAAGTTAAGATTCAAATCCTTCCTAGTAGTAGAAATTCGAACAAGTCACTCTGAATGTTCAAACCTTGACATTTTCATTTGTTCACTGAGGGAAACGCAGTCCTGGGATAAATGAAATGAGCACTACAGGTAGGATTTCTTAGACTTCAAAACAATATTTGCAGCCACATGTGATTGCACTGGCCTTTAATCCCAGCACTCAGGAGGCAGAGGCAAGCAGATCTCTGTGAGATTGAGACCAGTCTGGTCTACATATTGAGTTCCTGGTCAGCTGTGGCTACAGGGAGACCCTATCTTTAAAAGACATATATATATATATATGCTTGAATATGGCTTATGTCCATCAAAATTTGTGTTGATCCTGGCACGGTGGCACACTCCTGTCATCCCAGCACTGGGAGTCTGAGGCAAGAGTTCAAGGGCACTTTGGTCTACACAGTGAGTTAGTTGTCAGCCTTAGGTACTAGTCAGACCCTCTCTCCTGAAGAAAACTATTAAGCAAAAGCACAAACTCTACAAATGGGGCTATCCACCCTTCCTGTTCTCTTGTCTGTACATGCCTGTCTGCTCACTACCCTCAGAAAAGATGAGGTGACCTGGCCTTGAACTTTCCAGCCTCCAGAAGCCTCACTAAGACACACACTGAGCTTTGTTCACCATCCATATCAGAGCAGGTGTGCAGTCTTTAGAAGAAGAAGATGGCAGAGATCTCCATGATCACAATAAGGATGTGGGAAGATTGCAGCGATGAGCCACAGCTGCTTTGGAAATCTAGCTTGTGACTTCAGATCTGGGGACTTAAACATGATTTTCAGATAAATATTAAGGACGTTGAGATATTTTTAATTTGCATTCTTATCTCTGGTGACAGGATAGATCATCTTCGTGATGGGGGCTAAGCATTATGTAGCATGCTTCTTCGCATGTTTTACATACTTTGCCTCCTTTGACATGGCTTAGTCTGCAAACATGACTTCCAGACCTGCTTTGTCCATTACTGTGACCACAGTGTATATGGGAGAGATGGGGCCAAACAATGCACTCTGTGGATAGGGAGGAAAAAGTTAAGAAGAACTGACTATAGGATTTTAACTTTAGTTTTAGAAAGTCAGACAATACAAGTCAATATAGAGTCTAATAGTGTAGCAGCTCTCTTTGAGCTCTGTTTGCTTCTTTATGTTATTAGCATATATTGATTATGTCAACAATGTGTTAGGTGATGACATTTTCATATGTATGTAATGTATTCATTTTGATCTTACGGTCACTGTCCTCTCTTGTCCATCTCCTATTTCTCTTGAGCTCCTTCCTTTTTCTGACTTGTCTGTCCTCTACATCAGAGAGAGAGAGAGAGAGAGAGAGAGAGAGAGAGAGAGGAGAGAGGAGAGAGGAGAGAGAGAAGAGAGGGGAAGAGAGAGAGAGAGAGCCAAGAAATTTAGAGTTCTTTACAAGAATATGGATGAGGTGTTGAAAAAGGAAACTTCTTTAGATGAAGACGAGTATTAAAAGGTAAGAGTCACTTCAGATGGAATTGATGCAAACTCCGTATGTGACTCTTTGGTCACAATGCAGTACAAATGGGAAGTACCAAACTCTATCACACTGAGCTAATGAAACAGAAAGAGGATAAAGATCAAAACTGTTTTAGTTTTCCCGAAACAAGTCTTCCAAATTCACTTCTGCACAAAACACACACACACTTAAAACACACACACACACATGAATATTATTTTCTGCTGCTTTTCTGAAAATGCCCTTTTAGTTTGGGAAACCTTATCTTCTGTCCATTCCTTGCTGAGGAAACAATTAGCTAAAAGTCTTGAATACAGCTCTAATCACACCTGCAAACCCTCCAGTCACACCCTCAGACCTCAGTGGCTTCATAAATTCACAGCTGCAAGCTGTTCTTCCTGTCCCAACCTGAGGTGATGGATGTCTGGAATAACCACCAGCTCACTGGGAAGATGGGCTGAATCACTTCACTGGGAGAAGCAGGTAGTCTCCCTGGCAGCTGATTCATTTATCTTAATGCCTAACTATGTGTGAGTGTGTGTGTGTGTGTGTGTGTGTGTGTGTAAGTGTGCGTGCGTTCGTGTGCTTGTGTGTGGTGGGGAGGTTTGGTTTGTTTGTTTGATTTTAGACAGTACCTCTCTGTAGCCACAGCTGACTTCATGTAGACCAGGCTGGCCTCTATCTGATAGAGATCTGGTGCCTCTGCCTCCCTAGTGCTGGGATAAAAGGCATGCACCACTACCTAATGCCCAACTTTTTTAACACCGAAACATGCTAAACCTTATGGCCCTTAAGGGGGAAAAAAAGCTTTCTATGTTGATGTTCCCTTCTCCTCCAGACACCCCATTGGTCCCTGCATTTATAACCGAAGGTGTGTCATTGCTCTAGATTTAAAACACGCTTGTCTTTACTGGGCCTCAAGCAATGAGAAAATCTAAATGAGAAGGCCACTTTAAGAACTCAGTAAAAAAAAAAAAAAAAAAAAAAAAAAAATGTTTAAATCTCACTGCAGGGTAGTAGCCAGGAAGCCCCAGCAATCCTCCTGCCTCTGCCCCAACCATCACCCAGTACCCAGCACCCACCGCCCACCACCTACCACCCACACAGCACTGAGATTATAGGTACAAGGTTGACCACACTCAGCTTTTCGTGTGCATGCTGGGATACAAATTCAGGGGCTCCTGCTTGCAGAGCAAGTGATATTATTCACTCGAGCATTAGTTTATGTCCTTAAAATAGGCCACTTTGAATAGTCTTTAAAAAAAATTAAATGAAAAAACTGTGCCTTGATTTCCGAGGCTTCTTTAACTTCTACCACTTTTGCAAACAATCATTTTAACTGTTTTATGAACATAGAATGTATCCTGTAAGCACAGGTCCTTGAACAAATGATGCAATCCCTACCTGACCGCCATGTACATCACTTACTACTGAATGGAATCATCACATACAGAGTTTTGCTTTAGCCATATTCTTTTTCTGAATGGCATCTTTGTTTATTCTTTTCAGATTATTCTTATTATTTGTGTGGTCTCAGATATAATACATTGTTGATTCATTTTAAGAAAGTATTTATGGGGCTGGAGAGACGGCTCAGTGGTTAAGAGCACTGTCTGCTCTTGTGGAGGACGTGGGCTCCAGTCCCAGCACCTATATGGCAGCTAACACTGTCTGTGACTCCAATTCCAGGAGAATCTGATATTTTCCTCTGACATCTGAGGTCATTGCAGGACATAGGTGCACTTATACATATACAGGCAATAGACTTATACACACCAAAATAAAAATAATAAATAAAATATTTAAAAGGAAAGTATTTATTAGAACACATTAATATTCTGAGATGCATGAATTCCCAAAAATGTAGTTTTAAAAGGTCTTTGGAAATCACTTATTCTTGTTTGTAAAGGATTTCTCATATTATCAGTGTCCCTACAAAACCGCTGGCCAAAGATAAGCAATGAATGCGTTTTTATAATTGGAAAAATATTATGAATGGCTAAAATGAGTTTTCAGATGGAAAATTGTACTCAGTGCAACTAAGTGACAAAAATCAACTCACAGGTTGGTAGAGAAAACATTCAAATTCTAATCCAGAATTAAGGTTGTTTCGTCTTCAGTGAATTTTCCCCTCTGTTTCAGTGCAGAGACCTGGGATGGTGCAGACACTGGAAACTGCACAGCTCTCCAACATCTGAGAGGTCTGCAGGCTCAGCTGCTCCCCCATCCTTAAATGATCCTTGCATTGTATTTTGTGTTTGTTTCTTTTTATTTTATTTTTTTGAGACAAGGTCCCATGTAAGCCCAGATTAGTTTCAGACAAGCAGTGAAGTCAAGCTAAACCTCAGCTTTGAATTCTGGATCTTCCTGCCTCCACCTCCCAAATTCTGGAATTATAGTGTGAGCTATAGGGTCCATCTCTCTTCCCAGTCTTTAACCACTGATTTTTATTTTTATTATCTTGAAAAGACTTTTAATTCTAGGTAATTATCCATTAATGCTAGTAATGCAGTTATTAAATTAGAGACATTAATGGCTAGTTAAATTACAGCATAACACTGATCACAGTCTCAAATATTTTTAATATTTTATTATTATTACTTTTTTCAATTTTATGTGTATGAATGTGATAGTCTGCATGTAGGTAAGTGTACACATATTGCACAATGCCTGCAGAGGACAGAAGAAATGGTCAGATCCCCTGGACCTAGAGTTACAGACAATTGTTAGCTGTCATGTGGTTGCTGGGATTCGAACCCGGGTCTTCTGAGAGAACAGTCAGTGTTCTTAACTACTGAGCCATTTGATGGGACAGAATCTGTGTAAAGCCTCTATCATGCTTAGGCAAATCTAAATGATTCTGACCAGCATGTAAAACAACAGAATACCCTATAAGAGATATAAAAAAGACCAGACAGAAGAAATGGTCTACTTGGGTTACTCAAAGACAAATGTGCCAAGACTATGTCAAGCCCAAATACCCAGAGACAAAATTGATGGAAAACCAAATTCAGTACTAAGGCTTCTGGAATGTTTTAAAACCAGAAGAACAGTTTACAAAGGACATTCAAAGGAAAACAACTACACAAGGTATTGTTAAGAATACCCAATGATTAAATAAGACACATTCCTCTTCTGATAAAGGCTATACTAGGGGTGGAAGCAGGTTTTCCCACCAAGTTCTCCCCCTGCAAGTTGGTGTGGTCAATGGGAAGGTGACAGATACGGCTACAGTTGGGGGCAGACCCAGAGCCTGTCTGATTCAGGGAACCAACAAGTGCAGCAGGTACAAGAGAAGCCCCCTGCCACCATAGCCCAGTGCAGGGTCAGGCAACTGGAGCCAACACCTGTAAGTGTATCAAGAATAAAAGAATCCAAAGGGATAAGTAAAAATGGTGAAGAGCTATCCAAATTAATGCCTCATACCCATGCTATGATACCTAACAAGGATCTATGGGGAAAACAGTTAATACGAATGGACCAAACCTTTCCATGCTGTGTGAGACCTTGTCTATGATTGATTTAATATAATATATAATGTTAACCTTCCTTTGAGTGTTTTACATGTGAAACCCATTTGAAAGATACCTGAAGAAGCAAAGGCCAGCGATAGCTGTAAGATTCTTGGGAGTTTTATGTAAGTTGGGTAAGATGAAGACAGAGGCTCCTAAACTCTACAACTGTTAATAAAATCTACAGTACCAGGTATGGGTTGCCCCGCTATGAGCTATTGGTCACAGAGAGATCCTAGGGGTCCTCCAATTCACCAAGGCTATTGCCATTAATGTTGGTTGTACAGTAGAAAGGTGGATAAGGCCATGTTGCTAAAGACCCTGCATGTTGTAAGCACGGGAGAAGAAGAAGAGATGGAACTGAGACTAAGCCAAAACACTCCGGGCCACTGGATGGATGAAGTTTATATTACCAGAGGCTCTGTGCAGATGGTTGGGGAAGAAAGGATCCCCTATAATTCTACTTAACAATAGACCCTGTGTGCTGCACACTATGAACATGCCAAGCAATACCTGCAAGTGCAATAATGGCTCAACCAACATATGTACAACTGACAAATTTCTAATCAGATAAGGCCCACTCCTAGGGGTGGAACACACATCTGGTACTGTAGACCAACCCAATACCTTGTGTCAAGAGAGACTACAGGCCCTAGTGGAGAAGCCATCATGAGTATACTGTTTAATGAATATAGTACACCTACTGGGATATCTTCTAGGCATCTGTATTTACATTCATGTTTGTTTAAATGTGTCTACTTCCCTCCATTGTCTTTATAGTAGAGGAAACACCACTGAGATAGATCAGAGGCCACAGTCTAAAGACAACTGGTAGGGAGTCCCAAGAAGCCACTATCTCGTCATGATACAAGAGAGATCGCCCTACATTTGTCACCCCCTCCAAGATTCAGGGACCATAGCGGAAGATGGATGGGAAGATTGTAAGGGGTGGAGTGTCTACCAATTGGCTAGTTCCTCCAAGGGGCGGGTCCTGACCTGGAGCATGGACTACTGAGGGGCTGCTGGGAGCCATCTTGGGACGGAAGCCACAAGCCACAGGTAGCGTGATTGGTGTGAGGAACATGCAGCAGCACAGCAGTTCAAGGACAGAATGGCCTGACTCTTATAGATCTGGTGAGAGTTCGCTGGCACCAGAGGCATGAGCGAATGCTAGCAGTGACTATGGGCATGGTGTGGTCTGATATGGAGGGCTCTGAGCTGTGGCACGGGACTAGGCACTGGGTATTCATTCCTCTGTAACTTAACAAATCCACATAAAGATACATTATATGGTTTGCTTGATAGTGCAGGAGACCCAGAGGGAACTTGAGCAACCATACCGTAAGACAGGGGGTACAGAAAGAGAAGTAAAGACACACCAACAACACTGTTAACAGGTATAAGGAAGTTCAAAGGAACTAGGAAACATGAACAGAACCTGTTTTCATAGAAGTACAGAAATATTCATATAGACTATAGACATTCAAGACAGATTCATAACATTTGTAAAGCCTGAGCCTGAGCCCCCCTTAAACACACACACACACACACACACATGCACACACACACACAATCATATACACATGCATGCACAAACACATACAGACACACAGAGGAATAATATCATAATCAAAGAAATGTAACCGCAGGGTACTGACTATGATCTGTTGATATTTTAGGACAGCATTGTTGTGGGAAGCGAGCACAGCTGAGTCAGCCAGATGGCGCCCTGGCTGGCTGCCAAACCTTGTGCTGTTTACTCCAACTCTTGGCTGATTGCCAAGGCTCGCGATTCCCGCTTGTTTATCAAAAGTATAAGCCAACACAGGTGCTGCCAGCCTAACGATCTTGCTACATGCCTATGAGCTACACTCTGCCTGGCCGCTGCACGTGTGTAGCCCTGATTGATACCGGCTGGGGGGAGGGCTGTTGGAAAACGCTATATAAAGAGCTGAAGTGTGTAATAGTGAGGACACAGCATCATAGGAACCAGCATCATAGTGAGCCAGCATCGTAGTGAAGAGAATACGAGAGAATAAAGGAGAAAGAGAAACAGAAGCTTGAACCTCACCTTGGTGTCTGTGTCGTCTTTCCTGGACTCTGCTGGACAGAGTCCCGGCTCGCGACAAATGGTGGCCCGTACGGGGAAAAACTGATGCTCCGGAGTTGTAAGTAAAAATAAAATAATAGTGCTAGCAATAAAACTCTAAAAGGAACAAGGAAGCTCCCCGGATAAGGGATGCGGAGGAAAGTCCCCGGAAAAGGGACGAGGACAAGGTTCCCTGGAAGGGATGAGGACAAGGTTCCCTGGAAGGGATGAGGACAAGGTTCCCTGGAAGGGATGAGGACAAGGTTCCCTGGAAGGGATGAGGACAAGGTTCCCTGGAAGGGATGAGGACAAGGTTCCCTGGAAGGGATGAGGACAAGGTTCCCTGGAAGGGATGAGGACAAGGTTCCCTGGAAGGGATGAGGACAAGGTTCCCTGGAAGGGATGAGGACAAGGTTCCCTGGAAGGGATGAGGACAAGGTTCCCTGGAAGGGATGAGGACAAGGTTCCCTGGAAGGGATGAGGACAAGGTTCCCTGGAAGGGATGAGGACAAGGTTCCCTGGAAGGGATGAGGACAAGGTTCCCTGGAAGGGATAGAGGTTAAGGCTCCCTAAAAGGGACGAGGTGAAGCAATTCAAAGAAAATGGGTACTGGCGGCTCGAAAGCGAAAGTGCACACTGCGTTAGTGCAGCTCTTAGGACGTGGCAGGATCAAGATAAAGGCTGAGACGGTAGAAAAATTCTTGAATACCATCGCAGCAGAGGTCCCCTGGTTTCTTGAGGAAGGGTTTATAGATGTTGCCTCTTGGGAGCGATCAGGAAAAGAGTTATCAGATTAAAAGAATTTTGGAGAATATGGGAAACGTACAGAGTAAGCAAGAACTTAAGGATATTTGGAAATAAGCAAGAACTTAAGAATATTTGGAAACGTACAGAGTAAGCAAGAACTTAAGAATATTTGAGAATATGGGAAACGTATAAAGTAAGCATGAACTGTATTATCAGATTAAAAAGGTTTTGGAGGAACAAGAAATTGAAAAACTGTATCTTTGAAATTATAAACCTAAAACTTTGTTGAAATTCATTAAGGTGTATCCACAATACTTAACACCCAGTGATTGGCAACAGTTGTGTAGAGCAGCATTATCAGGAGGTTATTATTTATTATGGAGAGAAGAGGTCAAAGAGCAGCCTCTACAGGTGGCCAGCGTTAGCGCAGGTGAGGGGAGCTGTTTGTGTTTTTCCCCCAGGTGCTGAACTGATATTGCACAGAAGCAAAAGAGGTTTTGGAATAACAGCAGCTATCATTAGCATAGCCATCATTTCTACTGCTGCCATCGCTGCTAGCATCGCCTGTCTCAGACTGCGGTTACAGCTTCCACGGTTGAAAAGTTAGTGAAGTCCTGCAAACTTAGAACTCAATCAGTGTAACATACAACTTGGACTCATGAACTTAAATCAACAAACTGCCTTGTTACAAGAACAAGTTGATGCCCTTTGGGCTATGTAACAGCTAACATGTTCTCATTTCTTTCATCATATTTGTGTTACCCATTACCATGTACAAAATGCCTCCAATACTGTAAAACAATTGATTGCCTTATTGAATGCCTTCCTTAAGAGATCATGGAAGGTAAACTTTGCAAATTTTATTAAGGTTCTTGCTTAACAAATTGTATAGTATTGATGCCACAGGCCCGCTTCCTCCGGGCATGTTGAATTTGGTAAATCATGTTTGTTAGATAAAAGTGGCAACAAATAACACCCGAGTAGAGATTGCCACTGTGCAGCAGTGGCGGGAGGCTATGTAGGGCACCTTTAGCCTTAAGAATAGGGGGCCATGGCTTTTGGGAATTCCTGCCGGTTGCTGTTTGTGTCTGTATGGTGTGTGTGTGAGAGATGCGGCAGCAAACAGCTCACCAACAGCAAAAGCTTGCACAGGCTAACCAGACGTTTCTGTGGGGCAGCTTTCTTCCTTGTGATCCTCTTCCTCTTTGAGTAAATCTTCAATGTCACTGTGTGGGAAGCGAGCACAGCTGAGTCAGCCAGATGGCACCCTGGCTGGCTGCCAAACCTCGTGCTGTTTACTCCAACTCTTGGCTGATTGCCAAGGCTCGTGATTCCCGCTTGCTTACTCCAAAGTATGGAGAGGCCAAACAGGTGCTGCCAGCCTGGTGATCTTGCTACATGCCTATGAGCTAGATTCTGCCTGGCCGCTGCACGTGTGTAGCCCTGATTGATACCGGCTGGGGGGAGGGCTGTTGGAAACGCTATATAAAGAGCTGAAGTGTGTAATAGGAAGGACACAGCATCATGGGGACCAGCATCATAGTGAGCCAGCATCATAGTGAAGAGAACATGAGAGAATAAAGGAGAAAGAGAAACAGAAGCTTGAACCTCACCTTGGTGTCTGTGTCGTCTTTCCTGGACTCCGCTGGACAGAGTCCCGGCTCGCGACACATTGTTATAAAAACATATTTAAATGTGAATTATTCCTGAGGATCTTTGAAAAAATACTAGATAAATAAAAGCATCTGTATACAACAGGTGTAGGCATAACAAAATGAAATAAATGACAAAATTAAATTTCTTCCTGTTTTAAAAAAAATCATTATTTGTGGGACTACAGACATGGCTCAGCAGTTGAGAAAACTGGGAGTCATTGTTATAAAAACATATTTAAATGTGAATTATTCCTGAGGATCTTTGAAAAAATACTAGATAAATAAAAGCATCTGTATACAACAGGTGTAGGCATAACAAAATGAAATAAATGACAAAATTAAATTTCTTCCTGTTTTAAAAAAAATCATTATTTGTGGGACTACAGACATGGCTCAGCAGTTGAGAAAACTGGGAGTTCTTGCAGAAGACCTGAATTCGAATCCCAGCACCCACACAACAGCTAATAACTGTCTGTAACACCAGTTCCAGGGGATTCGACAGCCTCTTCTGTATTCTGCAAGCATTGCGCAACTTTGGTGCACTTACATTCAGGCAATAAACGCATACAAATAAAATAAAATAATAAAACATCTTTAAAAATCATTATTTTTGTTCCTACAATGTGTAATTTTAATTGAATTTTTGTGCATTTTACATAATATGTCTTAATAAATCCAGATTCCTTCCCCTATCTGTACCCCCTAGAACCCCCACATTTTGTCATACATGTTAATGCTTATCAAGCCACTTTGTGTACCAATATATTCCTTGATGTGAGCTCATTCACTAGAGACCGTTCAGCCCATCTAGAGTCATTCCCCAAGAGAAGACCAACTCTCCCTCACCCAGCAGTTATCAGCTGCCAATAGTTCTTTGACTAAGGTTGGGTCCTGCTCTCCATTTCCCCATTTCTATGCTTGGTTTTCATCTGCTTAATTTTGCATGGGTCTTGTGCATGCTGAGACCACTGCTGTAGGTTCATATAAGCAAGGTCCTGGGACATTGGGAAGACTCTGTTTCCATATGGTCATTCACCTCCTCTTCTGGGTCTTAACAATTTTTCCATTCCTTCTTCCATAATGGTCCCTGAGCCCTGGGTGGGTTACACCTAATATGGGAGTGGTGTTTGTTCACGAATCCAAGCTCTGCAGACACTTATTACCACTTTGGTTCTTTGTGGCCTTTTGTGTTCATTGTCTTCTGTTGCATGAGGGAGCTTCATTGATGAGAGTTGAGAGATGCATTAGTAGTCTCTCTACCCATTGTTCCACTATTTTCTGTGAACCTGAGGTGTAGAAGCTGCATTGTACATTGTCACTTAGGGTTGGCATCTCAGAAACACTGATTGTCTGTGTGCTACCAGTTGCAGAATTCTGTAATAATCTTCCTTTGTTGCAAAAGAAGCTTCTTTGTCGAGTAATGACTGGCATACTTGTTTGTAAAGATAAGGATCCATGTTTACCATATTATAATAAATTACATTTGTGTAGGAATGTGACAGACTTAGGGTTTTCTTTAAGATCTATGACCTCTCCAGCCATGTGTATTTGGCTATGTTTACAGTGCCACACATGAGTTCCCACCAATTGAGTGGTCTTTAAGTTCAATTAAGTAGCTGTTGATTACCCCCAAGATAAAATTGTCATGACTGCACCAATATAGCTAGCTGTGCCTTAAAGCTGTTGCTTTCCATTAGCAGATTGCATATTGTCCTCCAAAATTATGAGCTCTAGCTAACAAAAGGAAGTTTCTCTTGTCTGGCACTGTTTCTTGTGATATAGCCTTCAGCTATACACATGGACTCATAGAACCATTGTATATGTAATTTTCAGTAGGCCTTTGAATTAATACAATTCCCTCTGGTTTTTCACACCAGCTAAACAATATTTATCTCTCCTCTCTCTCTCCCTATCTAACCTTTCCTCCTCCCTCCCCAGTAAAAGTACCTCCATTTCACCCTAAATAATACCTGTCTCCTATGATCTCCGCATTCTTGAGTTCCTTCTTCCCTTTACCCCCATACTTCCGTGGATAACCCTGCTTCCTCCCCTCCCAGTAACAGACCCCCATTTTACCCATTCCCCTCTTAGTAACATCTGCTGTCTATTCATCACTCTCATGCTCCTTCTTTCCAATTATCTCCATGGTTTCTTTCAATTTTCCAGGCTCCTGCAGGTCCATCAGGATATCTACTCACATATAAGGATTTGGTGCTAAGATCCACAAATGAGAGAACCTGTGTCGCTTGGTGTCTGAGTCTATGTTACTTTACTTAGTATGACAGTTTCCAGTTTCATCCATTTACCTTCAACTTTTATGATTTTGTGTAATGTACCCCCTTTTCATTATCCAGTCATCAGTTGAGGGATATTTAGGTTGTTTGCATTTCTTAGCAGTGAAGTCTGCAGGTCTCAGGCAGGAAGATTAAGAGGGGGCCTATGACCAAGGTGGGGAAAATTTATTCTTATTGAAGGAATGAGACACTCTGCATCTGCCTTTAACAGATGAACATTTGGCTACATATTCCTACCTATAGGAATTTCTGCTTTAGAATATATTTGCTAGGACACTTTATTATCTTTAAAATTAATCACAGGTATAGCCTCAAAAAACAAATCCTAAAGGCCATTTACATACAGGCTTCAATTTAGTACAATTTTTTTCACAGAACTTATTGGCATGGGAACCATCAACCCATTGAATCTGAGTGAAGAAAACCATGAAGGCTGGTTTGTTTGCACATATTCTGCTTACATATGTTAAGTTTCACATTCTTGAAAATCCAAAAATTGTCACTGCTAGGCATCGCCTAAGTAAATAAACAAGTAAGTTCAGAAACATGTGGTCTAAATTGGTTTAACCTTGAAGTCTAGTTCAATGAGACTGAAAACTAAACATTTCAAGTCCTGCACCAAATATTAAAATATTTAAAATCCCCCAGGATCCCTAATTTTATCACTTGATTGTTTATTTGGTTTTGTTTTGGTTTGGGGGCAGGCAGTTGTTTGGGAAGCATTTTATGCACAGGAGAGAAGGATGTGAACTTTTTTTATGAAAAAAGCTTATAGGAAGCAATTTATTAACAGAAAATAATCTCAGAAGTCTTGTTTTCAGATGGCAACCATGGCGACCAATTTACTGCAAGTGCTGTCAGAGGGGTTGGGAGTGACACCTTCAGTTCTTCCAATATTCATCCCTGAGCAAGCCAGAGCGGCTGATTGAGCTCCAGGGATTTTGGTCCTGTTTCTGCCAGTGGCCCGAGTTTGATATGCAGGGCAGAGATATATAGCTTCTTATACCTCCAGGCCACATCCTAGCAACCAACTTGGCTGCATATGGAGAAGACTCATCTTGGTCAGCCTTCACCTTCATTCCACCAGTCACTCAGCAGATGGTTTCCTTGCTGGAAAGATCTGTGACATGGATAAAAGTATCATTGGAGGAAGCAAATATGTGGTAGAAACCAGATATGTTCTCTCCTTCAGCCACCTGCGGTCCAAGGGTGGTCACTTGTTCTTCCCTCTTTTCCGATCCCTTTCAAAGTGCCGTGTCTGCACATGGTCTCCAGACTCCAACACTGGAAAGGGGTGTGAATTTTTTCTCCAACACTGGAAAGGGGTGTGAATTTTTTAACAGCACAGAGGGTAGCGGTTTATTTACAAAAGAGTGGGCACCCCATATTTATGACAGCACCGTAGAGTCCATACCCAAATACTATCCAGTGACCTCCCAACAGCCACAGGAAATTGTGAGAGAGGTGCCACTTGAGGTTCTCAGCTTATATACCCTTTCCCCTCCCCCTGCAAGCACCTAAGGTCAACTGATTGGGTGGGAGGAGTAACTCACTCCCTCCTCAGCTCCTTGATGAGAGGGGGAAGTAGATGTGACTATAGCTTGCTGGCATGGTGGTCAGAGGACATTTTCAGTTAACACTCCACCCCTTCCTCTGGCTCTTACATTTTTTCTGGCAACCTCTTCCACAAAAGTCCTGAGCCTTTTGTGGGGGCTTTTGAGGGGGTATTAGTGGACATGGGGTGGTGATTTCAAGAGAAGGGAGATAAAACACAAGGTGGAATGAAGAGAGAAAGGAGAAAATGGACAAAGAAAGGTGAAATGTGGTGGGGAATGGGAGGGAAGGTTAGAAGAGGAGTATGAAGAGGGCTAACACCAAACATCTTTGAAAAAGGCATATGGAAACCTACTACCATAGAAACTTCCTAAATATATACATATAGTAAAGAGGTTTAAATGGATTTATCACAGAACAGGGGAATAATGCCTCTCTCAGATGTAACTGGCTTTCAAATAAAAATCCCACTCCCAAGAACAGATTAACTCTTATTGAGCTGTTGGTCAGTGGGGCCACAAAAATATTGCAGGCTGTTGTCATTGCTCTTGGTTACCCTCCAGAATTTCATGGTAAGACCCTATTGCTGAAAATAATATATACTTCAGTCATAGACCATGGAGAAATCAAGCTGGTACAAATCTGGAAACTTCATGATTGTGGATAGGTTTCATAGTACTAGAAGTTTCTCTGCATGCTTCCATGGTAGAAAAGAAATCAATAATCTTACCTGAGTGTGAACCCTGCAAGTGGCAGAAATGATGAACCTTGAAGGACATATGCACCAGTGCAATAGTGGCATGTATATTATCAGAGTAACCAACCACTTTCTAATTGGATTTAAAACTATCTTCACAAGATAAAAATCATGCTTGATACCATTAACTGAACCAAAAATCCATGGCTGGCTTAGTCACAACCCCTAAGGGAGTATCTAATACTATGATTCTGCTAATATCATGGGAAGTTCTTATCCTTATACCCATATATTAGAGCATCTCTCCAGCCTCAACAGAGAAACTTCTTTTGCAATACATAGTGATTAATGTAGAGACCTGCAGCAGGTCAACATACAGAGAGTAAGAGGCTATGGAGTGCTTAGCTCTAAATGACACATCTATCACACTCCCTCTCTTCAAGTCTTGAGGATCATCACAGAAAGGTGGAAGATAGATTGAGAGAGCAGAGTACAGGCCATCTGCAACAAAGCTGTATATTAAGAACATGACATGCCTATTGCACATGTGAACTCGCAGCAGCTTTGATTAGATGCACCAGACCTGTATAAGCTCAAGTGGCCAAAAATCCTGGCATGAATCAGAGAACAGGGCATGACATGTTACTTCTTATTGACAAGCAATATTGATGGTTACTGGGAATGGGAGACTCACTTCTTCTAGGATGTAACTCCTGAGCTGCTATCCATGTTCCATAGACTTCCCTACACCCATGCACACATTGGCAGCACTAAGTGGAAATCTTGTTCTTTATCAAATCCCTTGCAGAAGACATCTAGTTCCTTATCAAACCCTTTGCAGAAGATATCTGTTTCCCCTCTATGAACTGCCTGTCTCTCCTCCCCAGATTCTGGGAAGGATAATGACATCACCCAAGAAGTCATGACCCACCTTCTGGGATTTTCTGGACCCCTATAAATTCCAGTTTTCTCAGAACCTCTATGCACAACCTCCACTCCTGAGGGAGGGAAGGCTGCTTGTCCTTCATAGCTAATAAAGCTATCCACGTCTGCTGAGATCGAATTCCATTTCTACTTCTTTATCACGTTGCCTTTTCAGCCTGAATTCTAACAACTTCCATTCAACTCATGAAGCAGTTAAGTTATGATTTTGTATAAGATAAAAAATGAAAACACGATGGGGCATTTTGAGGGAAAGGAGTGTGAACAAATAACTCACGCCAGAAATGACAATGATATGAATTACAAAAGCTCAGCGCAGGCATGGAACTTGAGAGCACATAAGTAGATACGATACTTTGATATTTTTTCCAAGTACTAATTTAATTTACGGAACTCTATCCAAATGTTTATGCAAAAGAGCACACAAAATTTGTACATTATGCATAATATTGAAATAAATTATTTTTCACAGTGAGTAGAATAATCTGGTAACTTCTTTGACCAATAAAATAACAAGTCTTTAGTGACTTATAAATAAGAAAGACATCTGAATAATGACCTGCTGGGTACGACTGAATAATCCCAAAGCGTAACTTTGCCAAAAAGTTTTAACATACTCACTTTAAGTGATTACATCAATAAAACAACATATTGTTGATGTAGTAAAATAAATATTTTTATCTCCAATTATAATATTGAGTATTTGAATGAAAAAAAAAAACAAAAAAGCAGCAGAGAAATACAATTAATAAAATTCATCCAGAAAATAAGGATATTCATGCTGCAATGAAATTTCTATTTCAGCCACAAATGTTCTGACATTTAATAGATGGGGAGGGATGTGGACATGGTGACCCACACCTGTAATCTCAGCATGTGGGAAGGAAGCAGAATCTGGAGGATTGCCACAACTCAAGGCCTGCTTCTTTTACAAAGCAAGTTCCAGTCCAGACTGAAGTATATAGCAAGATCCTATCTTCAAGACAAAACAAACAAACAAAAACAAATGTGGAACAAAAATATAATCTACATAGGCAGTCCAGAAAAAGCTGTATCACTGGCAACTGACAGGCAGGTATTAATGGAGTCTCCCCTAAGTCCATTGTTTACCTATTATATAAACTGGGAATAAGTATACAAAGGATTTTTTGAAGTCACCAAAGTGAGGCTTGTTGAAACACTTACTCTCTCTCTCTCCCTCCACAAAGGAAAGTTAGTTGGGTTCAACTGCATGAGAGTCTTCTGTGCATCATCACAATTTCTCTGTTTCAAGAGATGGCAATGGGCATGTCCAGACCAGAGAAAACAGCACACATCTGGCCTTCAATGGTTCGGGAGGGGGCTTGCTTGCACAACTATAATCCCAGTACTTAGGAAGTCTGGACAGGAAGATCAAGAGATCAAAGACATCCTCCACTGTACAGTGAGTTTGAAGCCAGCCTGGTCTATGAGATCCTGTCCATCCAAAACCAAAAAGCAGTCAAACAACCCAAAATCTGAGGACTGTAAGAGAAAGAGAAGTCATATTTGCTCTTTTAAGTCCCAAGTTTGTGGTCTTTGTGAGTGCATCCCTAGGAATCTAACACAATAAAATAACATGGTTTTGAAAATTTATTTAAAAGCACAGATATTTTAAAAGGAAACAGTTACCAAAATTAACAGAAGTATATAGAATGTCTAACCAGCCCTAAGTCCATTAAAGAAATGTTATTCCTAATTAGGTAAATACCTTTTCACAAAGAGATTGCCAGGTCCAGATCATCATCCCATTTACAATCTTGATCCATGCTTTAAGAAAATGAAATATAAACTCTACCAAGAATTTAACTCTCAAAATATAGGGAGAAGATAAATACATCTTCCAAATAAAAATAAAGCCAATATTATCCCCATATTAAAAACAGAAAAATCTTTTTTTAAAATTGATAGCCACATAGCTCACATCTGTCTGTGACTCCAGTTCCAGAGCATCAGTGGATTTCACTGCAGGGGTTAGACATGTGAAGTGGGACCTGTGTCACTCCAAGATTGGTGACATAAATCACTGAGACAGAATAAAAATTCACACAGTGACCCAAACAGTTACCATCAATTTATTTTTTAGAAAGTTACCAAAGTAGTTCAGTGGAAGGAAGACAGTACTTCAACAAATACAGCAAAAACCGAGATAGCCACAGGGAAATCATGGTGAACTTCAAAACTTTGCTCAAAAACAATAACTTGAGGGGGCTACAGAGATGGCTCAGTGAGTAAGAGTGCTCCCAGCTCTTCCAGAAGACCTGATATCAATGTGAGCCACCAAGTTGGGTGGCTCACATTTGCCTGTAACTCCAGCTCCAGGGGATCTGAGCCCTTCTGATCCTCTGCAGCCACCTGCATATACCTGGAAAACATGTTCACAGAAACACACATAAATTAATATATCAAAAAAATAAAATAATTAAACTGACATTGGTATGAACTAAATATGCAAGTCATGCATGAAAAATGATAAATCAGGCCTCAAACATTTTTAAAACTTCTTCAATGATATAGTTCAGAACATAAAGAGGCAAGATAATATAGGTAAACAGATTTATTAAACATACATCTAACAAGGGATTTGGATTGAAACCACATAAAGAACATTTACAGTGCTGTAATTAGAAGACAGATAAACCCATCCAAAAAAGAAGCAAAAATGGAAAGGCACTTGACAAAGAAAAAAACAAAATGACCAATAAGCACATGAAAACACACTTCTCAGTGAGGAATGGGTCACAAAATGAATCAAGAAGGAAACATTTTTAAACCTCTGAAAAATAAATGAAAACACATTACACCAAAATTCTCAGGCACATTAAAAGGAGTACTAAGAAGGATATTTATATCTCTAGTTAGCTGCATGTAAAAAAAAATCAGAAAAACACAAATAAATGGATTAGTGATGTACCTCAAGTGTTTTGGAAAATGTAACACTGAGCGAAACTGCACAGAGGAACAGCACATAGCGGTAGTCAAATTAGGAGTCCTCTGTAAGCTAGCTAGCAAGCCAGTGTTCAGAGAGGGAGCTCATGACCAAGAAAAATCTTGACCCAAAGGAGAAGCAGGGCAAGGGTTATAAAGCTTAAAACCACAATTACGTCATAACAGGGGTAAAGACAATAATCATAGTTACATCAGATCACCATAGTTACACCAGACCAGGGGCAGGTCAGTTAACAAAGAGATATACAATTAACAAAAACTTTTGGTTATCAAAAAAACAAGTTTATCAGAATCCAGAAACAGTTGGCACCATACAGATGTAGGTAGAGCTGAGAGGGAGGACATTCTATCTGGACCGCCTACCTGGCAAATCGTAAGTTTCTCAGTATTGTAGAATCATTGTACTACCTGAAAATACCTGCATGAGATGATCAGCCTGGATGGCCACAGTGGGAATGGCTGGGCAAAAACACAGGGTAAAGTAAGTCAGCTAGAACAAAATAGAGTTAGTTCTGCCATTTCAGAAACAAACCCAAAGCAAGTATACGGGAAGAAATAATAGAAATTAGGGCAGAACTTAATGAAATAAAAACAAATAAAATTAATGAATCTAAAAACTGGTTTTAAAAATAAAGGTGTGACGGACCCTGAGCTGCATAAATGAAAAGAAAGAGAAATGCCAAGCATAGCGGTGCATGCCTTTGATCCCAGCACTCAGGAGGCAGAAGCAGGTAGGTCTCTGTGTTTCAGGCCAGCCTGGTCTACATAGTGAGTTCCAGGCCAGCTGGGGCTACAGAGAGATGCTGTCTCCTCAAAAAGACCAAAAAAGAAAGAGGGCACCCAAATTCATAAGGTAAAAAAAAATCACTTTGTGTGTGTGTGTGTGTGTGTGTGTGTGTGTGTTTCGAGACAAGGTATCTCTGATTTCACAGAGATCTTCCTACCTCTGCCTCCTGAGTGCTGGGATTAAAGCCATGGACTACCACACCAAAACATATATATATAATTTTAATGATGTTAACCCACACAATGGCATAATGCAAACCCCTGGAGCTATAGACTGTCTAACAAAACATCATTTAAAGGCATGAGATACCTCCCTTGGGGATATTAGTCAGGGAGCTCCAAGATCTGCAAAACAATATGGATACTGACTTGCTCTTGGTTGCCCTACAGAACATCAAGGTAACATCCTGTTGCTGAAGACACCACACACTTTGGACAAAGGACCTGGAGAAATCAACCTAGTAATGATATGGAAACCTCTACCTTGAGAGTTTTCATAGTGTTGGAAGGTGGTATACAAGATGCTAGGGGAGAAAAGTAACCAATGTTCTACCCAGCCATGATGCCTGAGAAACACAATGACAGGTCTAATAAGATAACCCTGCTGTACAATAGTGACACTTGTACCTTGGAAGCAATAAGTAATTATCTAACTGAACCTTAAAGGCCCTAACTTGGAGGGAACTAATGCCTGCTAGTATAAAGCTAGCCAAGAACCCCTGGATGGAGAGGTTATCGGCCCTAGAGTAGAACCTTTCCGTGATGCCTGAGAAACACAATGACAGGTCTAATAAGATAACCCTGCTGTACAATAGTGACACTTGTACCTTGGAAGCAATAAGTAATTATCTAACTGAACCTTAAAGGCCCTAACTTGGAGGGAACTAATGCCTGCTAGTATAAAGCTAGCCAAGAACCCCTGGATGGAGAGGTTATCGGCCCTAGAGTAGAACCTTTCACTATCATATCTTCCAGCTGCCTTTTATTTACTCATCCTTATATATAAATGCAGCTCTCACATCTTATCAAAGAAGTTTATTTTCACAGCAGTTGAAGGCTGATAGTTCCACAACAGGTCAAAATGCAGAAGATAAATGACCATGGGGAGCCCAGTCCCTAATGGGACATCGATACAACATTCTGTTTCCCTAAATATAAGGAAGCATCATGGAAGAAGGGGACAGTAAAAGAGCCTGAAGCTCAAAACAATTGCTGTGTTATAGCTTCTTATGAACAACACGAGAACCTTGCTCCCATGAACAAGACATGCAAAGGCCAAGCACCCATCGACATGCCAAAACAGTTAAAGAAATATTTGACAAGGACACACCATAGATGAAGCGCTACAGGCAGTCAGGGGATGCTGAGAGAAGGAGAACCAATTTATTTTGGTTTTGATTTTGGTTTTGGTTTGGTTTGAGGAGGTAGCTGGAGGAACAGGGAACAAGTTGGAGAGGGAAGAAGTGAGTAGAAATGATAGAAATGATGTGCACATAGTGTGTTCATGTATGAAATCCTCAAACAGAAGGAGGCACGATATTTACAATGTCAAAGCCAAAATAACAAATCATAAGTAAATAAATGCTCATCACTAAAAATCACTTAAAAGGAAATCACAGGTGCAGACACTTCATAATCCTGAACATGGAGAAAAAAAAGACTGTGACATCATTATAAAAAAAATTGACAAATATGAATATGGTTATGGATGAGAACACATTACAACATCAGTACTGAATATCTTGGGTTTGATCATTTTAGTACAATTTTATAGGAGAAATTGCTTGTCCTTGGAGAATATTTAAGTACAGGTTGGGTATTACCATAATAATAACATTTATTATTATTATTATTATTATTATTATTATTATTATTATTAGCATTCTCCAGATAGGTGCTTACTCTGTAGTCCAGGATAACCTCAAATGTGCTATGTAGCATAGGCTGACCTCAACCTTATGCACTTTAAGAGCACAAGCCTGAGCCAGCACATCTAGCTGGCCTCAATTAGAATCACTGTATCTACAAATGGTTCAGCAAGAGACAAGCTAGAAACCATGGAAAATATAAATAACCTATGATTATTGGTAAGGCTTGTTTCAGAGTTCCTTGAACTATTCATCAAGTTTGAAATTATATTTAATGGAAAAAATGTTTTTAAAGATGATGACATTTTCTAAATGCAAAAAATAACACAAAGTAACCAAAAAATAAACAGAAACACAGGTATACTGTAGAAACCATGTCATCAAAGCCAAAAGATATTGATTTTATTAATCCTATTGTAATGAAATATCTATCAGGATGTTTTATTTGGTTCTGTGGGTGAATCGGGACACAGAAAGAGTCATTCCTCTGGACCTTGAAGCAAATGATGCCCACCCTCCAGACAAGCTGCTCTGTCTCCTCCAGGAAGGAAAATGGCTATAATCTGGTAAGTCAGATTCCAGGTCATTACCCTCCTCCTCCAGCTCCTCCCTGTTTGCCCAGTTGACTAAATCCTGTGGTCAGAAACATCTCACTGTGAGCAGTCACAGACTACTACAGGAAACACAAAAATGACAATGTTCTCTGTTTACCTTTCCTTCTTGTTGCACACTGAATCAGAGAACGTGTTCATTCTCTTTTCACAGATGCACGGGTAGGTTTTACTGCAGTCACTATCGTCTATTCTTGTTGAAGTCAAAAATGCACACATTCCTCTTGGATGTTTTAAATTCAATGCTGTCAAACTGCTGTAGAACAAGAAACATAATGGGCAATTATTTACAATTGAGACTTACATTGAGGTAAATTGTGTTCATTTTTTAAAAAATTCTATTAGTAAAAGCCAGGCATGATGGCACACACCTTTGATCCCAGCACACGTGAGGCAGAGCCAGGCAGATCTCTGTAAATTGAAGGCCAGCCTGGTCTACATAGGTAGTTCAGGCTAGCTGGGGCTACAGGAAGACAGTGCCTCAAAAAGACCAAAAAAAAACCTATTCTTTAAAATTTACAGAATATAGAAATATTAATTATCAATTCATCACTAAAAGGCTTTTTTATCTCTAAGTTCCTTAGAAAGAAAAAGCCACTTGATTGCATCCAAATCCTAGTAAAAAATAAATATATATCACTCAAGACATAAATGACAGAAGATCAGACACAGTGAGACAGGCCTGTCATCCCAGCCTTTGTGTGGCAGAGAAAGGAGGACCAGGCTTTCAAGGCCACCTTGCTCACATGAAAATGTTTTATAGCAACAACAAAATAATAAAAATTAAAATGATTTTTTTTAGCTTTTTTTTATTAGAAGAAGCATTTCATTACAACAGCATTAACCTGTTCAATAACATTTTTCTGAGCTAGGGTACATCTCTTTCAAAATTGGCTGTATATTTTTAGGTTTACAGATGAATTATTACGCTTGTATAGTCTTTTACTCATTATAAACTCTGTAAGACATAAAATTAAATGAGGTCCCAACGTTTAAAAAAGATCTCCACTTCATTGTCAAAACACACAGTTTCATACAGAAAAATTCATTCCAGGGCTCTTGACATTGAGAAGTTTTCACATGCATTTCCAATCTCTATATACATGACTATCACTGGTCACAGTCACCCACCTTCTGAGCTCCTCGGCATCTGAGCATGAATACAAACTCGTCAGGTAGACAGCCTTCCTCTCCCACTAGAGCCTCCATACTCTGCTATCCCTGCCACTGTTAATCTCTTCTTGGTTTAGTTGTAGTGGTTCCCATGCCTTTAGATATGCATCAATTTCTTTTAGGCTTTCAAATTTAGTAGCATATAGGTTTTTAAAGTATTCCCTTATAATGTTCTGTATCTTTCTGGTGTCTGTTGTGATGTTT
>NW_008342889.1:112181-114478 GCF_000622305.1 Nannospalax galili
AAAACTTAAAATGACTTTTAAAAACTAAAAAGGGAATTTGAAAATATAAATAGCTAGCAAAGTTATTTAAAGACAAATACAGAATTCCTAAGAACAAAAGTATAATTATATTTCTGAAACAATCAATAGTTTTTTAGCAGATTAAAAGCAAATGTGAACTTCATAATTTGCATGGCTGCACATTAAAATGGGAAGTATAAATATATAAGTATGTGTGCATATGCGTTTATTTGAATATTTGTAAATAAACATAAAAACTAACTATATGTGTCATATGAGTGTTGGGGATACTAAAACTCATATCTGTCAGATTGATCTAGTCACTTCACATCACATTAAAATTTTCATTTGGTTTGATGCCGTGCATCTTAGAACATACTTCTGTTAAGCATTCTGTTGCTTATATTGCTATTAGGAGTCATAAGCCTGTTTCTCTTCCTTTTCAAACAGCTTGCTCAGATACTTTCATTTTGCTGTTGTTCTTATCCATGACCTCCATTTGACATGAGTGAAGCTGTGTGAAATTTTAGGACACTCTTATAAGGTCCTTTCAGCTCCCACACTAGTGTTAAGAGTCTGAATGGTTCCACCAACTCACAGGTTAGATGAGCCACTGTCAATCCATTTCCATTTCTTCTCCTGTTTCTCATATGATAATCCAATCCAGTAACTGTTTCCTTTAAATTGGGACCAAAGGAAGTCCTATAAAGGAAATAAAATACATCTTATGATAAAGTTCTCGTCTGTGAGATGAGTAAACAGAACAGGAAAGGGGAGACTGTTCCTGTCAGTTCTCTGCTGCCCTGTCCTCTCTCCCCTCAACCCTCCATTTTTCATTTTCTAAAGTGATTTCCATTGGTAGAACACTTAAGCCAAAATTGATATTTATTTCACAAGTAATAAGAGGTAAAGTTTAGGTATCTAACAATTCCTTAAGCCACTTGTGACCGTGACTTCTCTTTTGAGATGTGCTCTCACTATGTAGCCCACTCTGGCCTCAAATTCTCAATCCTCCTGCTTCCGGCTTCCAGGTACACAGGCAAATCTGCTTCATTATATGATTCTGATACTTTAAGGAACCATTTAAACTCTTGTTCCAGAACAATAAGGGCTGTGGGGACGTGGTCATTGCATCATCTGGAGTGACAGGAGGGATTATCAAAGCAAATTAAGATGAACAGTGTGTATGAAAAAAAGTGCATCAAAACTCCATTTTTCACAGCAGAAACATTTCCTTTGTTCAATATCTAGACCAAATGAAGAAGAAGAAGAAGAAGAAGAAGAAGAAGAAGAAGAAGAAGAAGATAAGGGCTGTGGGGACGTGGTCATTGCATCATCTGGAGTGACAGGAGGGATTATCAAAGCAAATTAAGATGAACAGTGTGTATGAAAAAAAGTGCATCAAAACTCCATTTTTCACAGCAGAAACATTTCCTTTGTTCAATATCTAGACCAAATGAAGAAGAAGAAGAAGAAGAAGAAGAAGAAGAAGAAGAAGAAGAAGGAGGAGGAGGATGTGACTTAAATATATTATCACAGTGGCATGAAGTCTACTGAATTTTTTAAAATATAGGTTTTAATTTAACAACATGACTGCATCATTGGAAAATTATTTTGCTACTTGTGATTAATAATTATTTTATGTTGTAATTTTTAAAATCGATTAAATTTGGGACTTTTTTGCCTCACTTTCATTTATAAGGAAATAGATATTTAAGGATGACCCTTGCAGGTTATTCTCTGAAAAAACACATTCTGGGGCTGAAGAGATGACTCAGCAATTAACAGCACTGATGTTCTTGCAGAGTACCCAGGTTCAGTTCCCAGCACCCACATGGCTGCCAAAAACTGTTCATAATTTGAGTTCCAGGGACTGTTGACCCTTGTCCAGTATCCTCAGGAACTGCACGTATGTGTACACTTACATATATGTAGGAAAAACACTCATACACAGAAAATAAAAATAAGTAAATATTTTTTTAAACATTACATTCTATTTATTTAGTAATAAACTTAACAGAGAGTTCGGTATCAAGGCCACTATATTTCCTCTTCTAGTAGTTATTTTTCAAGGATAGACAAATTTATACAATACTTAAAAATACTGATGAAGTAAAGGTTATGAATGGATGCAATGAATACCACCATGGGGCTGACTGGTAAAACTCATGACTTCCATAGTCTTTACTATAATTTCTGTTTGCAGATAGAACCAGAGAGGTCAATTACTTTACAGATTAAACTGTCTGGTAAATGACAGAGACTGACCTCTTCCCAGGAATCTCACATCTGGTTTC